>NW_027397205.1:1223-14685 GCF_003265705.2 Callorhinus ursinus | reverse complement strand
TCTTCTACATTTGAGTTTATTTTTACTTGGTGTATAGGAGTCCTAACAGAATCATGTTTCCACCCCTTCCTGGTGAACAACTTCTCAAGGAAGCCTGGCATCTTATAGCCCTTGCCTAGAATAAAATCTTTAAAAGCAATTTTTCCATAAAGATCTTCAAGAATATCCTGTTCAGGAAAAGTCTTTCCATATCTCCCATCTTGGGCCTCATGTAAGACCTTGGGATCAATCAAAGTTTCATCATTTATTAGCTTTTTCCACAACTTGGGCTTCAGGTACCATGCTCCATACCTCATCTTCACCCAGTTGGGTTTGTAAGGATTCTGTGGTGTCTTGAGTTTCCTCTCCCAATTTTCCCACTGTATGGAGAATTTTATATCATCCATTTTATCTAGCCCCATTCTGTACTTTAGATCCAAAGGAACATGGTTTACTTTCTTCGTGTGGCTCATGTCATAGGTTGGTTTGCATTCATAGCCAATGTCAAACTGTTTCATGATGAATTCTTCATCAGTGCCCAAGTCTCCAAAAGTAGCAACACATTTGCAGAATTTCTGGACTCCTGTCAGTACTTTTCTATGAAGGGGAGGATTTTTGAGCAAATCCTTTGTGCTTGACTTCCTTTCTTCATGAGGCAACTTGTCTGGATGTGACCCAGGAGTCTTCTCACTAAGACTTAGTTTCTCACTAAGCTTTGTGGGGGGCTTCATTCTTTTCTTGGTGTTCTGACAACAAGCCCATGTGTCCTTCAGCTTCTTGTCAGGATCGAGCACTTCCAGCACCTTTAATAAGAGGTCTGGAGGTAGATCTTTCTCCAGACTTGGGTAGAGAGCCAAGGGATGCTCGGTCAGGTGGTCTTCGATATCCTCTACGAATGCCTTCCGCGCTAGCTGGGCCGGCGACAGTGTGGAGAACAGGTCTGCTTTGTGGATCAGCTTTTTCTGATTCTTTGTGAGGGCAGGTTTGAGAACTCTGTGAGCAATCATGGGAAGAAAGCCTTCCTTAGGGCCACGTGTGATCAGATCTTCACAAGGTGGACATCCCCTCCTGAAGTCGTCCAGCCCTTCTTTCACAAATATCCACCGCCAGCTGTCCAGGGTGGTGGGGAACTTGAGAAGCTTGTTCTTGTGCTTTGCGAAACACTTGGAAGGTAACCTGTCTTTGCAGTTCATGCCCGGGGGTTGGTTCCAGTGGCCCAGGACTTAACAGCCACTTCTTGTCCACCATGGTACCTCTGGTCCCGGGGCGACCACCAGCTTCAGTGGTTTGTCTTTCGGTTGCTAGGAGACTGCATAGCCAGGCGCAGTCAGATTCTTCCCAGAGGTGGGTCAACGCAGGTGCCCTCTGCAGCCAGCTTTCTCCTGGAATGGGCAGTCAAGGTTCATTCCTTTTTGTTGCAGGATACTATTCCATTATATGGGCATGCCCCACAGCTTATTTATCCATTTGTCTTTTAACAGACATTTGGGTTGATTCCAATTTGAGGTTATTACAAATAAAGCTGCCACAAATATTTGTGTTCATGTCTTTGTATACATACGTACTTTAATTTCTTTTGGTTAAATTTTAGCGAAGAGAGGAATGGCAGAAGCATATGATAGGTGTTTATTTAACATTTTAGGAAACCACCAAACTTTCTGAAAGTGGTTGTACTATGTAATATTTCTTCTAGTAGTGTATGAGAATTGCACTTCCTCCACATACTCCCCAACACTTGGTATAGTCATTTTAATTTTGGCTATTCTGATAGGTGTGTAGTGGTATCTCACTGTGCTTTTAACCTGTGTTTCCCTAATAACTATCTGTTTGTGTGCTTATTTGCCATTTATCTCTTATGTGGTGAGTATCTGTTCGAATTTTTTACACATTTTAAAATTGTATTGTCTTGGGGCGCCTGGGTGGCTCAGTCGTTTGGGCATCTGCCTTCGGCTAGGGTTGTGATCTCGGGCTCCCTGCTTGGCGGGGAGTCAGCTCCTCTCTCCCCCACTCCCTCTGTACACTTGCTCTCTCTCACTCTCTCTCAAATAAATAAAATCTTTAAAATAAAATAAAATAAAATTGTATTGCCTTATATCATTGGGTTTTGAGTTCTTTGTGCTTACTGAATGTAAGCCCTTTGTCAAATATATGATTTGTAAATTTTTCTCTTAATCTTTTCTATCTATGGCTTACGTTTTCATTGTCTTAACGGTGTTTTTCAACGAGCAGAGTTTTTACATTTGAAGTGCAATGTATCCGTTTATTTTTTTATGGATTGTTCTTTTTGTGTTGTATCTAAGAAACTTTTCCCTATGAAAATGTCATAAAGGTGTTTTTCATTGTGCTAAGTTTTATAATCTTAGGTTTTACATTTAGGTCTGCCCTCTATTTCAATTTAATTTTTTTGGATGATGCAAGATATGGATCAAAGTTTTTATTTATTCTTTTAAAAGTTTTTATTTATTTAAGTAACTCTACACCCAACTTGGGGTTTGAACTCATGACCCCACAATCAAGAGTCTCACAATCTTCTGACTGAGCCAGTCAGGTGCCCTGTAAGGTTATTTTTTTTACTTTTATTTTATACCTGTGGATATCCCATAGTTCCAGATTTTTTTTTTTTTTTTAAGAGAAGCTTTTCTCTACTGAGTTACCTTTGCAATTTGGTAGGTATAAGTTGTCCACATTTCTGGACACTTTTCTCTTTCATTGCTTTACACCATTTCCACACTCTGCTGATTACTTTGTATTTTGTAAATCTTAAAATTAGGTTGTATTAGTCCTTCATGTTCTTTCTTCTTTTAGAAGTTGTTTTGACTCTTCTAGGTCCTTTGAATTTCTATAGGAATTTTAGAATCAGTTTGTCAATGTCTGTAAAAATGCCTGATTAGAATCTGGTGGAATAAATAAATCAATTTTAACATCTTAACAATTTTGAATTTCCTGACCATGAAAAAGTTACATCTCTCCATTTATGTATATGTTATTTCATGAATATTTTGTAGTTGTCAGTGCATAGTTCTTTCACATCTTTTTTTCTCTAGGTTTTCCTTAGTATTTTATGTTTTGATACTATTGTAAGTAGTACTGTAATTTTTAGTCAGCATATTCATTGTTGATATATAGAAATATAATTTATTTTTCTGTACTGATCTCGTATTATGCAAACTTTATAAACTAACATCAATTCTAGTAGCTTTTTTTGCAAAGTCTGTTGATTTTTCTACATTGATAGTCATGTCATCTCTTAATAAAGACAGTTTCACTTCTTCCTTTCCAATCAGAAAAACTTTTATCCCTGGCCTTATTACACTGGCTGGAACCTATTTTGTTGAATAAAAGTGATAAGAGCAGTAATTTTTGTGTTATTTCTGATATTAGAGGGGAAGCCATTAAGTGTGATGCTAGCTTTAGGGTTTTTGTACATACCATTTTTCAATTTAAGTTCCCTTCTATTCCTAATGTTCTGAGGCCTTGTGACAAATGCTTTGTTTCAGATACATGGATTGGTCAAATGCCTTTTCTGTACCTATTGAGATATTCACACAGCTTTTACTTTTTAAAGTAAAGTTTGCTAAAATAACAAATAACATTGATTTCTGCATGGCAAAAATACTTTGAATTCCTGAGATAAACCCCACCTGGTCATAATGTATTATCCTTTGTATATATTTTTGGATTAGGTTTGCTAAACTATTCTAAACATATTTGCATCTCTGTTTATGGGGGGTATCTGATGTTTCTTTCCCTTTAATGACTTTGTTTAGCTTTGTTACCAGGGCAGTGCTGGCATCATAGGATAATTTGGGAAGTATCCCATCTTCTTCATTTTCTATAACTTTAGGATTGGCGTTGTATCCTACGCCAAAATATCCTTAAATATTTTGTAGAAGTCACCAGTGAAGCCATCTAAGCTTGACTTTTTCTTTATGGGAAGGTTTTTTTTTTTTTTTTAACTGCAAATTCAATTTCTTTAATAGCTATGGGGATATTTAGGTTATCTAATTTTTCTTAACGAATTCGGTTAGTTTGTGTATTTCAAGTAATACATTTGTTTTATTTATATGGCCAAAATTACTGCCAAAACTATCCACACTATTCCCGTATTGTCCTTTAGATATCTATGGAATCTGTGGTAATGTCAGCTCTTCCATTGTTGATTTTCGTAATTTGTATTTTCTTCCTTTTTCCTTTTTTTTCCTAATCATACTGGCTACAGATTAACACGTCTTATTGATCTCCTTAAGTAAACAGCTTTCAATTTCATTACCTTTTCCCAGTATTTTTTCTGTTTTCTTTTTGATTGGTTTCTTCTCCTAACTTTGATCTATTGTTGTGTCACCCTTAATGGTCTGTTCATGGTGACCTACAATGCTTTTTCCAGCATGCCCCTCAAAACCCTTCCAGCCTCTATTATTTCTCAATTCTAAAGTCACTTCCACGTTTTTAGGATTTGTTACAGCAGCACCCTATTCTTGGTACCAATTTATTAAAGTCCTTTCAGGTTGCTGTAACAGAACATCCTATACCGGGTGGTTTAGCAACAACAGAAATCTATTTCTCACAGGTCTGGAGGCTGGGAAGTCCAAGTCTGGGGTGCAGGCATATTCGGTATCTAGTGAGAATGAACTTCTTGGTTCATAGACAACCATCCTTTCCTGTGTCCTCACATGGCAGCCGGAGTGAAGAGTCTCCTAGGGCCTCTTTTATAAGGCTCCACCTTCATGACTTAATCACCTCCCTAAGGTCTTTTTTTTTTTAAGATTTTATTTATTTATTTGACAGCGAGAGAGGGAACACAAGCAGGGGGAGAGGGAGAGGGAGAAGCAGGCTTCCCGCTGAGCAGGGAGCCCGATGCAGGGCTCAGTCCCAGGACCCTGGGATCATGACCTGAGCTGAAGGCAGACATGTAACCGACTGAGCCACCCAGGTGCCCCATCACCTCCCTAAGGTCTTCTGCCCAAATACCATTATATTGAGGATTAAGTTTCAACATGTAAATTTGGGGGAGACATAGTTAGCCTGTAGCATGGGGACATTCATTAATTTTTATATATTTTATAACCTCCACACTATTTTTGAATTACTTTGGCTTAAAGACTACATCATTATTAAATAGATTTTAACATATAAAAATATTTACCCATTTAATGATTAATTTCATTACTATTTACTCCTTTGCGTAGATCATATATCTATTGTATCATTTTCCTTCAGGAAGAAGAAAAATAGACTGTACTGTATGTCTGCTGGTGATGAAATTGCTCTTCTGTGTTTGAATTTTTTCTTATTTTGCCTTGGTTTTTTTAAAGATATTTTTAAAGATTTTTCTCTGTGCATAGAATTCTAGGATGATAGCTTTTGTCTTTCATTACTTTAAAAAAGATGGCTCCAGGAGTGCCTGGGTGGCTCAGTTGGTTAAGCATCTGACTCTTGATTTTGGCTCAGGTCATGGTCTCAGGATTGGGAGGTTGAGCCCTGCGTCAGGCTCCATGCTCAGCAGGGAGTTTGCTTGAGATTCTCTCTCTCCCTCTGCTCCCCCCAAATAAATAAACAAATCTTTAAAAAAAAAAAAAAAAAAGATGGCTCTGGTGCGCCTAGATGGCTCAGTCAGTTAAGCGTCTGATTTCGGCTCAGGTCATGATCTCAGGGTCCTGGGACTGAGCCCTGATTCAGGCTCTCTGTTCAGCGGGGAGCCTGCTTCTCCCTCTCCCTGCCCCTCCCCCTGCTCATGCTCTTTCTCTCTCTCTCTCAAACAAATAAAATCTTTTAAAAAAAAAGATGACTCCATTGTTTTCTCATTTGCATTGTTTTGGAGGAGAGGTATAAAGTCACTCTGGTTTTTGTTTGTTGGTACATAATGTGTCTTTTTTCCCCCTTCGATGGCTTTTAAGATGTTCTCTTTATAATTGTTTTTGAGCAAATTGATTATGATGTGTCATGGTATCATTTTTTATGTTTCTTGTAGTTGAGGCTTGTTGAACATCCTGAATTTTGTGTTTATAGTTTCCATCAAATTTGGGGGGAAATTGCCATAATTTCTTCAGATGTGTTTTCCGCCCTGCTTTTTTTCTTCTCTTCTTCATAGATTCCAGTTATCCACATATTAGATTACTCTGAAGTTTCATACAGCTCACTGATGCTATGCTCATTTTAAATGTTTTTTTTTCTTTGTGATGTATTTCAGTTCATTTCTCTTGCTAAGTCTTAAAGTACAGTAGTCTTTTTTTCTGCAATATCTGATCTGTCATGAATGCCTTAAAATATAATTTTCATCTCACACTTTGAAATTCTCATCTCTAGGAGTTTGGTTTAGTTTGATTTTCCATGTCTCTACGTAATTCTTTGAACATTTGGAGTATAGACATTAAAATTGTTCTAATGTCTCCCCGTGATAATTTTAATATTTGTGTCAATTCTGGGCTGGTTTTGATTGATTAGTTCATCTCTTAATTATGAGAAGCATGTTACTATCTCTTGTACCCTAGTAACTTATTATTGGATGCCAGAAATAGTGACTTTTACCCAGATGGGTACTGGATAGTTTTATAAGTATATAAATTTTTTTGAAGATTTTAGAGAGAAAGAAAGAGAGAGTGCAAGTGGGAGGGAGTAGGAGCAGAGGGAGAGGGACAAGCAGACTCCACGCTGAGCACAGAGCCTGATGTGGGGCTCAATTCCATGACCCTGAGATCATGATCTGAGCCAAAATCAAGAGTCAGATGCTCAACCGACTGAGCTACCCAGGTGCCCCAGTAAATATATAAATATTTTTGACACTTGTTTCTATATGCCATTAAATTACTTGGAAATGGTCTGATTTTTTGGGTCCTTTTCAAGATTTGATAGGCAGAAAGAGAGCAGTGCTCAATCTATGGCAATGAGTCCCTACTAATGAGGCAAAACTCTTTCATGTACACTAGCTAATGCCTGTGAATCTTGAGGTTTTAAGTCTGGCTAGCAGGAACAGTCACTATTCTAGGCCTAGGATAAGTGCCAGGCACCGTTACTTATAATCTTTTTGCGTAATTCATTTCCTGGCCTTAAGTAACTTCCTTGCAAGCATGAGCAGATCAGTAATCAGTTGAACAATTGAGATGGGGGTGGGGTCTTAAAGTTTCTGAAGTTCTCTCTTACATGAAATTCTATTTTCTGGTCTTGAGAAGTCTACCCATTTTGTTCTCCAACATCTCTTAGCTTCATCTCCTAAATTTAGAGTGAGCGTTGGTTTCTGCCTGGGTTCCCGCTCCCTGAGTCATGGCCTAGAAATTCATTAAGTAATCTGGGGTGACCATAGCACTCACTTCATTTGTTTTCCATCTCTCAGAGATTGACCTCTACTGCCTGATGTCCAGTGTCTTACAAACTGTTGTATATTTTCCCTCTTTTTTTTTTTTTTGGTTGTTTCAAAGGGTAAATCTGTACCCTTTTTCTCTATCTTGGCCAGCAGAGAAAATATCATTTTCTTTTTTTGCTTTGTCTCCCATGAATTTGGGAAGCTGCCCTCTCAAATGTTACCAAAGAATTCTTTTTTTTTTAAAGATTTTATTTATTTATTTGAGTGAGAGAGAGCATGAGTGGGGGGGGAGGAGAGAGAGGCAGAGGGTGAAGCAGACTCCCCACTGAGCAGGGAGCCCAATGTGGGACTCAATTCCAGGACCCTGGGATCATGACCTCAGCCAAAGGCAGATGCTTAATGGACTGAGCAAGCCAGGTGCCCCGTGTTTGTTTTTTTTTTTTAGAGAGAGAGCATGTGCGTGCATTCATAGTAGTGGGGGTAGCAGGGAGAGGGGGAGAGAAAATCTTTGTTTTTAAGATTTTATTTATTTGAGAGAGAGAGAGAGCATGAGCACGGAGGAGGGGCAGAGGGAGAAGTAGACTCCCTACTGAGCGGGGAGACCAGTGCAGGGCTCCATCCCAGGACCCTGAGACCATGACCTCAGCCAAAGGCAGATGCTTAACTGACTGAACTACCCAGGCACCCCAAAATTTACTAAAGAATTCTTAACCATCAAATACTTACAACATTCTTATCACTGATCTTAATCATTAAAAAGTGTGGATCATACCTACATTTTTGAAACACATTCTTCCTGAAATTTCATACCATTCTATTTTAATTTTTCTCCTAATGCTTATGATATACATTCCTTTTAAAATACACAACATGAATACCAGACACCTCACCATACCACATTGTTATTTTATAATTCTGATCTAGTATAGCTTTTCTTTTGTCATCATCAAAATTCTCCAATACATAAATTACGGATAAGGGACACCTAGGCGGTTTAGTCTGTTAAGCATCTGCCTTCGGCTCAGGTCATGATCCTAGGGTCCTGGGATCAAGCCTTGAGTTGCGTTCCCTGCTCATTGCGGAGCCTGCTCCTCCCTCTCCATCTGTCTCCCGGCTCATGCTCTCTCTCTCTCTCTCTCTCTCTCTCTCTCAAATGAATAAATAAAATCTTTAAAAAAAATAAAGTTAGAAAATAAAGATTAGATATCATTCCTCAATTATGGCCTGATAATATGTCTGTTTAAATCTATTTGGTTATTTATACTTCCGTTTACCATACATTTGTTAAGTTCTCATTTTATGCCAGACATTGTGCTGGATCCTCAGAGTATTGCAATTAAAAATATAATTACTGGGGCACCTGGCTGGTACCTCTTAATCTCCGGGTTGTGAGTTCAAGCCCCACACTGGGTGTGGAGCCTACTTAAAATAAAATTTAAAAAAATTTAAAACATATAAATAAAGAAAAGTATAATTACTATATTTTCCCAATAATGAAATTCCCATTATTTCTTGCCAGTGTGTGTTCAAATTTCATCTTTGAGGTAAATCTTTTCTAGGTAATTATTGAGTGGTGTAGGTTAAAATTGCCAATTGATGAAATGGAATTAATTGGATCAGTACAACTGGGGTGAACTAAGATTGGTGTCAGGAGCTAATGTATGAAGCCAGGAAGTAAAAATGTAAATGAGCAAGAAAATAGGAATGTGGTCTAAGTCTAGAGATCATTGCTTGTTTTGTTTTGTTTGTTCGCTGCAGTGTAAATCACTGGCAGACAATCTCCACTTAAATACAAGGACAAAGTGATATTTTCAGATGAGGAAACAAAGACAATTAGTAAGTTCACTAAAGTTTATGGCCACTAATAGGACAAATTCTGATATTCAGATACCTTTAAAAGTTCTATATTTTCCCACTTTGTCATACAACATACAGTTGACCCTTGAACAACTCCAGTCATATCAGCCCTAAGCAACCACTGAGCTACTTTCTGTCTCTTTAGATTTGCATATTCTGGACATTTGATATGAATGAAATCATAGAAATGTGGTAATTTTTGATTGGCTTCTTTAATTTAGCATACTGTTTTCAAGTTTCATCCATATTATCGCATATATTGGTACTTCATTTCTTTTTTATTGTCAAATAATCAACTGTGTGGATATACTATATTCATTAATCAACTGAACATTTGGGTTTCCACTTTTTTGTTATTATGAATAATGTTGCTATAAACATTTTTTTTATTTTTATTTATTTATTTATTTGAGAGACAGAGAATGAGAGATAGAGAGCACGAGAGGGAAGAGGGTCCGAGGGAGAAGCAGACTCCCCGCTGAGCAGGGAGCCTGATATGGGACTCGATCCCGGGACTCCAGGATCACGACCTGAGCCGAAGGCAGTCGCTTAACCGACTGAGCCACCCAGGCGCCCTGTTGCTATAAACATTTATGTACACGTTTTTACTTTCCTATTTAGTGTTTTGAAATTTATTACTCTTATTTCCCAAGCTTTATTGAAGTATACTTGAGAATTTAAAATTTTATGTATTTAAGGTGTACAACTTGATAATTTGATATACATATATATTGTAAAACAATCATCATAGTCAAGCTAATTCACATATCCAGCCCCTCACATCGTTACCATCTTCTTTTCTTGTGTTTACAACACTTAAGATCTATCCTCTTAGCAAATCGCAAATATACAATATGGTATTTTTTTAAAGATTTTATTTATTTTTTGACAGAGAGAGACAGCGAGAGAGAAAACACAAGCAGGGGGAGTGGGAGAGGGAGAAGCAGGCTTCCCGCAGAGCAGGGAGCCTGATGAGGGACTCGATCCCAGGACCCTGGGATCATGACCTGAGCTGAAGGCAGACGCTTAACGACTGAGCCACCTAGGCTCCCCTACAATATGGTATTATTAACTGTATTCACAGTGTTGTACATTAGATCTCCTGAATCTGTCTTAAATAACTGAAACTTTGTACTCCTTGACCAATAAGCTTCCCATTCACCCTCCCTCCCCTGCCAGCCTCTGACAACCAGAACTAGTAGTATTCTCTACTCCTAGGAGTTTGATTGTTTTAGATTCTGCATGTAAGTGAAATCATACAGTATTTGTTTTTCTGCATCTGGCTTATTTCACTTGGCATAAAGTTCTCCAGGTTCATTCATACTGTTATAAAAGGCAGGATATTCTTTTTTAAGGCTGAATAATATTCCTGTGTGTGTATGTGTGTCTGTCTCACATTTTCTTTTATCTATTCATCTGTGGGTGGACATTTAATTTGTTTCCATATCTTGGCTATTGTGAATAATGCTGCAATAAACTTGGGAGTGAATATATCTCAATATCCCTGTGATTTCATTCCTATTGGATATATATACCAAAGTGAGATTGCTGGATCATAAGGTGGTTCTATTTGTAATATTTTGAGGAACTTCCATACTGCTTTTCATAGTGGCTATACCAATTTACTTTCCCACCAACAGTGCACAAGGGTTCTCTTTACTCCACATCCTTGCCAACACTTGTTAACTTTTGTCTTTCTGATGATAGCCCTTCTGGCGGGTGTGAGCTGATATCTCATTGTGATTTTGATTTGTACGCCCCTGAAAATTAGTGAAGTTGAGCACCCTTTCATACCTGTTGGCCATTTGTATGTCTTCTTTGCAGAAATTCAGGTCTTTTGCCCATTTTTTTATTAAGATTTTTTTTTTTTATTTGCAAGAGAGAGAATGAGAGACAGAGAGCATGAGAGGGAGGAGGGTCAGAGGGAGAAGCAGACTCCCTGCTGGGCAGGGAGCCCGACGTGGGACTCGATCCCGGGACTCCAAGATCATGACCTGAGCTGAAGGCAGTCGCTTAACCAACTGAGCCACCCAGGCGCCCTTGCCCACTTTTTAATAGAGGTTTTTTGTTTTGTTTTGCTATTGAGTTGTATATATTTTCAATATTAATCCTTATCAGATATATGGTTTGAAAATATTTTCTCCCATTCTGAAGGTTGCCTTTTCACTATATTGATTGTTTCTTTTGCTTTGCAGAAGATTTTTGTTTGATGCAACCTCACTTGTCTACTTTTGCTTTTGTTGCCTGTGCTTTTGCTGACATAACCCAAAAATAATTGCCCAGACTAATGTCAAGAACCTTTCCTCTATGCTTTCTTCTAGTAGTTTTATAGTTTCCGGTCTTCCATTTAAGTCTTAATCCATTTTGAGTTGATTTTTTTAATATGGTATGAGATAATTTCATTCTTCTGCATGTATGTATCCACTTTTCTCAGCACCATTTATTGAAGAGACTCTCTGTTCCCATTGTGTGTTCTTGGCACCCTTGTCAAAGACCAGTTGATCATAGATGTATGGATTTAGTTCTAGGCTTGCTGTTCTGTTCCTTTGGTCTATATGTTTGTTTTTATGCCAGTACCATGCTATTTTGATTACTATAGCTTTGCAGTTTATTTTGAAATCAAAAAGTGTGAGGGCTCCAGCTTTGTGGTTCTTTCTCAGGATTGCTTTGGCTATTTTGGGGTCTTAAATTCATTAACACTTGTTTTGTGACTTAATATGTAATCTATTCTGGAGAATATTTTGTGTGCACTTGAGAAGAATGTATGTTCTACTTTTGGGTGGTAACTACTGTATATGTCTGTTATGTCTGTTTGGTCTATAGTGTTATCAAATCAGCTGTTTATTGGTTTTCTGTCTGGATATTCTATCCACTATTATTGTACTGCCATCACTTTCTGTCTGTCAGTATTTGCTTTATGTATTAAGTTCTCTGAAATTGGGTGCCTATGTATTTATAATTACAATATTGTCCTGTTCAACTGACCCTTTTATCATTATGCAATGGCCTTATTTGTCTTCAGAGAGTTTTAGACTTAAAGTCTGTTTTCTCTAAGTATAGTCACCCTTTGCCAGGCTGGAGAAGGGTAAGCCAGGCTGGACAAGGTGAGCAGGACAGGCTCACCACTAACAACAGCATCCCTTTGGGGCCTACCCTGCGGCCCTGCCTTTTAAAATCATGGTGCTGCTAATCCAAGGTCAAGGACAGGAGACTAGTGTTCTCCATACTCCCACGGCATTCCACCTGGTACCAGCATGACATTAAAAAAAAAAAAAAAGTCAGTGAATAGAATTGACTGTCTTTTTTTTCCTCCTGTAACAACATAAACATATGTCCAATAAATATATATCCATTATCGACCAACTCTTGTGAGAGCAGTAAGTTGACATGACCAAAACATATTATATGAGTTACATGCTAATGAGGTTTGAGAATCTGATAGGCTTTTCTGTTTTTTCATTTTTGTTAGTTTAATAATATATTGACCTCCACTTATCAGTCCGTGCAGCTCATGTGTGTTACAGAACCTAATGGTAGGAAGAACATGCAATCCAAAAAAAAAAAAAAAAATGGAGAAGGGGGTGACACGGACCCACCCATCAGAGGAAATATGAGTATGTATTTATCACAGCAATTTGAGGTATTCACTGATATCTTCTTGTGACTGCCATTAGGTCAGCACAGAATTCAGTTCAAGATTTGGTAGCTGGGCATTGTCCTATGTAGTCCTTGCTTACTTAGATATCAGAGCTTCTAGCACTCTCAAACAAGTTGGAGATCCAAAAGATTTCTAAGATCAGCTTGTGTATACTGATAGGAAATGACCTTTGTCCTGCCTTTTCAAGCATATACATTTTTAAAATAATAGACAATCTAGAGCTATTTCCTTTACCTTTCTGTACCTTTTCTCATGTGTAAAATGAAGTGGTTGAAGCAGATTATCTGGCTTCATAGACCAAAATAATTTAAATCAGGAAGATTTTTTTCATAAATGTCTGAAAAATCTCTGTTTAGGGAGAATTTTAAAGCATCATCTTAATGGTATCTAAGCAGAAACAAAGACCTTTATCCTTCCATTAAGAACAGAATAAAGTTCTTATACCTTAGAAGTAAGCAGACTTTTTAGGAGCTTGGATCAATACATTTAGAAAATAATTTACTCCTCTGTATTAAAGAATTCTTAGTTTCCAGGAAAAGTTGCAGCTGCCTTCCAAAATATAGGCCTTTTGCTCCATTATCTCCCAAGATTAGTGCTCTGAGGGTTGAGTTGTTTGGTCTCTTTTTAATCAGTCACCTTAATGTTTCTGATGTGGAGAACAAAGGCAAAAA
>NW_027397205.1:0-1213 GCF_003265705.2 Callorhinus ursinus | reverse complement strand
TCGTTGTTACCATCCTGCCTCCATGAGTTTTAAAAGTTCAAATGGATTACTGAAGCAGCACTTTCTGTTTGGGAGAAGCTTACAGTGCCCGTCCCCTCCCACTAAGAACATATTTACTCTACTGTCTCAAAGACCTGCTGCAGTTTTGTTTTGTTTTGCTTTGTTTCCTAGTAAATACCAAGAATAGCATGGGTTGGTGAATAGCTTGATAGGATTGACAGTAAAAGTATTATAGAGCCCTTAATATATGTTTTAATATTTATCAACTATTTATCGATTTTGTATCTCAATGACTCTCTGATTCTTTCATTTATCCATGTAAATATACTAATCAAATTCAATGGAAAATTTGAGTAAGAAGCACTTTGAGTCACCAATATGACAGGAGACTACATTTTAACAGTATGAAATTATCTTTTTTTTTTTTTAAGATTTATTTATTTTAGAGAGAGAGCACACACCAGTAGAGGGGCAGAGGGAGAGGGAGAGAATCTTCAAGCAGACTGTGCACTGAGCATGGAGCCCAATGCAGGACTCAGTCTCACAAACCTGAGATCATGACCTGAGCTGAAATCAGGAGTCACATGCCCAACCCACTGAGCCACCCAGGTGCCCCATGAAATTGTCTTTAAAAGCAAGAAAAAAGAGATCTGTTTAATTGTCAAAAGCTGATCTGCATTTCAATTTTTAAATACACTCCAGGGTTCCTGATCTGCAAAGCAAAATAAGTAGGGGGGTGGGGGGTTGGGATACAAAATCTTTGATTTCCTTTGCCAGAGATGGTGAACATTGTTAATCCAGCAATACTGCCAAAGTTTGAGCCTGGACTCCACATCACCCCCTCCCCCTCCCCCTTGTCCAGCCTTATAGTCCTGCCCAGATCTTGATTTCCTTAGAGAGTGAGGAAAGATGGGAACTAGAGAGAATCCTAAAATGTCCTGAAGAAGAAAACAAGTGAGTCTTGTTGATTTTGGTTTTGTCATTGATATGCAGAGTGCATGCATTAACATGCAGAGAAAAGTGCCAGGAATCTTCACCTGCAGTCATTCTCTAATTCTTTTCTAAAGCAACCTGTTTAACTATATTCACAGATGCACTTTTATATCTCAAAGCAGAAAACAAATGCAATAGTGTAAACAAGTGCTCATACTTCAGAGGTAAAAAGAATCAATGCTGATGGTGCTATTTGATGTGTTGCATGTGTTTCAGAATC
>NW_027397204.1:307924-345680 GCF_003265705.2 Callorhinus ursinus | reverse complement strand
GAAAAAATGAAGAGAAGCTTCAACAAATTAAAGTATGATGTTATACAGCAAAGCTGGTGACTGGTAGCCCTGAGCTGACACAGGAAGGAGGTCATAATGACCTCCGAGGGTTTAGCCATCTTCTGTCTGTCCTGCCCCCCTCGGGAAGGGTAAGCTAATTCCAGTTTTCCTGATTATAAGATGCCTCTTTTACCCCCAAGCTTCCTACAGGAAGGAGAATAATTGGCAAATTCCTTCAAAATGCTAATGTATTTTCTCTTTGACCTGTAAGTTTCATTTCCAGGAGGATTGCTCATATGTGAATTGCAGTATAAAAATTATTATCCATTGTGGCGATTTTTAAAAATCATGAACTACATATCCAGCAAATAGGTTATTTTGCTGGCTGTGTGAAAATATCCTAGAGGATCCAGCCATACAAAGGGATTTTATTGAGCTTATGAAAGAATGGGTGAGTTCAACATGCATTGCCATGGAATGATGTGCAAGGTGTGTTTATAATTAATAAATATAGGAATTCAAAAGCAATGGCATTCAAAAGTGGAATGGAATGCTTTAACTCAATCTTACCTCCCTCTTGTGCAAGAGTGCAAAAGAAACTTAAAACAGCATTTCCTGGTTTCAGAGAAACAGGGTAAATGAAACAGGTAAGTAGAATTTCCTTTTACATCTCTCTATGTTTTCTGAGTCATTAAATCTTTGAATATATCTTTTTAAAGATGAATAAAAAATTCATTTTGAAATTAACGCGTGGCTTGTTTGAAGACACATTGGTTAATGCCCTCACATTGCCACTGTCATTCCAGCCCCATACTCATGTCCCTTCAGAGAGCTACACAGTAATTTGGTTTCTACAGTAATTTAAATAAGAAATTTGGTTCATATTTTTCTTAAATTGGAACCCAAATAGGTATTTGAGTAGAATTCATCATTCCGGCAAAAGATATGTCCTCAAGCTGTTTTGAAAAATACCTGCTGCTCTGTTACCACTTCCACATCTTTTATAATACAAAATCTTAGAATTGATATAAACATTTTCCACCCCATTGTTAAGAATGCCTGTATTATATCTGTTTTATCACCCTTGTGTACATTTGAGTTTTTTACTTCTCTCCTAAACTTCCCTTTGGTTTTGTGTCAACACAGTTCTAAGTAACGTATTTATGTTATTATGCTATATTGTAATATGTGTTGGAGCTTAACTTCCTGATAGAAGTGTGGGTGTCTGAAAGCCGGGACTATGCTATTTATCTTAGTTGCGTAATTTTCCTCTGACATCTTTTTCTATCACCGAGAACAAGACAAAATAAGCACTCTTTTGAATTGGTCGTTGGTAATCAACCCAAAAGGAAGGGATGGAAGAGTTCGGAAATGAAACTAAGAATAGCATTTTAAAATTAATTATGAAGAAGAGGTTATTGAGCACTAAAAATAGAAAGTATCCAGAAGAACACGGAGATGTGTGATTGGTGACAAAAAATGGTTAGGATCGTGTGTTAGTCAGGGTCCTCCGGAGCAAACAGGATCAGTAGGAAGTATCTATATCTATATATCTCTCTCTGAAATGATAGGATTTGGTTCACTCCCTTATGGAGACAGGGAAGCCCCACAGTCTGCTGTGTGTAAGCTGGAGACCAGGAAACCGGTGGGGTAGCTCACTATGAGTCCAAAGGGGCTCCTTGTTTAAGTACCCAAGTCTGAGGCCTGAGAACCAGGAGCTCCCAAGTCAGAGGGCTGGAAAAGACGGACTTGCTAGCTCATGAAGAGAGAAAGAATTCACCCTTCCTTTGCCTTTTTGTTTCATTAGGGCCCCAAACAGATGGGTGAAAAGACATCCCCACTCTGTCTGCTGATCTCTTCCAGACACACCCTCATGGACAAACTCAGTTTTACCAGCTACCTGGGCATCCCTTGGATCAGTCAAGGTGACCCACAAAATTAGTGATCACAGAGACCGTGGCATTTGGGTTCTCAAATAAGTGCTATTCTGTGCTTCCTCGGAAGAGTTAGAATTGAGTTGAGAAATTGAAACTGAATATAGACTCTTCTGCAGAAAGCAATTTCAAATTGAGAAACACATAACAAAATTGTTACCCATGGACAGGAGTGAGAGGTAGGAAGCAGAAGCTGTTGTAGAACACCCTGACATGGCTGGGGGCCCCATCAACTATTGCTCGCCTCTCGTTTATAGTTTTGTTACCAGTAAAATAGAGTAGGAAGGTGAAGTCAGCATCGATTTGGCCTGCGAAATCTTAAAAAAGTTTTCAAGTAATGATAACTGAAAATGCCTCCAATTTGGTGAAATGCAAACTTGCAGATTTAAAAAGCTAAGAGAATTCCAAGCAGTATAGACTCAAAAGTGTTTACATCCAGACCAGTTGTAATCCAGTTTGTAAAAATGAAAGCGAGATATCTTGAAAGCAGCCAGACTTAAACGATATATTACCCACAATTCTTAAATGACAGTGGATTTCTTAGAAGAAACCATGGACCTGAGACAAAACTTTATTGATCATCTAACCCTATTAAGTTCCTTCTCGACTGGTGATCCACAGTGAGACTTTGGGGTCTCAGGAAGTATTTTCAGTTCAGACCCAATGACCATGAATCTCCAAAAAGACAGATTCTATCCCTTTACCCACTCCACAGTCACCATAGTAAATGACTGCATGTCCCTCTGGGGGTGGCTGGGGGGAAGATTCTCAGCGTATGTTCTTCCCAGTGTGGTAGGGTTTCTTCATGGGGATCTATCTTCCCCATGATTCAAGGGACTGTTTCTGACATACAGATGGAGTATTTTCTGAAATACCCTTTCGGTCAGGACTATGATTTCTCCTAAGTGTCCTCACATGGGAAATGGGGAGTAATGGCATTGCCACCAGCCAGAGTAATGAGTTGGGGGTCACAGGTTGGTGCACGTCCAGCCCCTAGAGCAGGACCTGGGCGAGAGTAACCACTCAGGAGACACCCACTGTTCCCCCCCGCCCCGCCCCATCATTGGCCTCTGGTACGGTACCACAGGCACAGTGGGAGTGTGAAAATGAATAAAGGAAACCTCATTTAAAGTGGAGCAGGGGGAGTCTGAAGCGGGAGCTCTCCTGCACATGGCCCTCCTCATGTCCTGCATAACCAGTAAGACGGAAGATCCCTCCCTGCCCCAGAAACGACGCACTAACCACACTGGCAGCCAAGGAGTAATCGCCACAACCTCAAACTCTTGTTCTTCTCTGATGAACTTTTGTTCAAATCAACCCTCCCCAACTGTCTCCTAAAACCTACTAAGAGCTGATCTTTCCTTTGTCTCTTTGGACTTGTCTGTGGTGCTTCCGTAGTTTGCTTGTCCTGCATTGTCGTTCTTCTGCTATTCCCAAAGAAACGCATTTTGCTAATAAAACAACTAGCCATTTTATTTTCGAGATTGACATCAGTTGGTGTCAGAGAAGTGGGATCCAGAGAAGACCCCCAACAACTGCGAGGCCGGCGAGCAAACGGGGGACAGGACCCACTGGGTCCATCGAGCTCACTCCACCCTGGAGTTTGAGGGTAACCTTCCTCCTGGATTCAAGTTCTGCTCATTTTGCATTGTTTGAGCTCTGCAGGCTTTATCTGGGGTCTGATCAAAAGCCTTGTCCTTTCTGTTTTTATGAAGGCATCACTTTTCCTGACCAGTACTCTTTTGTTTCTGTTTTTGAAGCTTCCTGAAGTCATCCATCCTGTTCAAAAAACACATTGATTCCCAGTGTTTTAGAAGAGCTATTGGAAAATAAGGCCCCCATAACTAAAATATCTTAGGGAATCCAGAGGCAAGATAGGTTCCATCTAACTACCTGGTCCCTGGGCCAGGCTCTTGTGTCTTTCTGGAAAAATGGGTGAACTTTTGAATAATTTAGAATTACAGTCACCATTATTAAGAGCATTCCAACTGGATGATCATTTAGGAAGTGCACTTACAAGCAAAGGCTTCAAAATTCCAAAACTAGTTTCATGGAAAGTTTCATTGCAAAAAAAGCTGATAAAAAATTAAGGACACAAGAAGTACCTAATACAAAAGACGGGCATAACTCTTACTGCTTCCTTGTAACCTCCTTTACCTGAGTACTCATTTTAGTAATCCTCTGTCTGAATTGCCCTCACAGGACCATCAACAAAAGTCTGCCCAATTAATCACCTTACAGACACCCTTCTATTCACTTTCAAAGGAGGGTCCCAATTCAGGCCCCTCCCAGAATTGACAAAACTGAGGGATTTTTCTGGTAAACTGAATCTCTGGTAGATATCAGAGCCTGGAGAGGGGATCCTGGAAAAACTGGCAAAAGCCAGAAAAGGGTAAAAATTCTTACCAGAAACAGCTTTTCTGAATCTCTGTCTGTAGCACCCAGTTGAGAGAGGAAAAGAAAATTTCACATTGTCCCTTCCTTTCCAAATCCAGACCCATTGGTTATTGATTCTTTGCCTCCCGGAGATAGCTATTACTTCCTGGCTCTTATTTTATGTCCTAAGAACTTGGCTTGGCTTTCTGCCTTTCTGCTGGAGACGCACAGGTGGTTGGCTCTTTTCTTTGAGCTATCTTTGGGAGTGGCTCTGGATCTCGGGGAGGTAGTATTCTATGCACCCTTTTTGGGGTCCTCGCTGAGCATGGAGCCCGATGCGGGACTTGATCCCCGGACTCCAGGATCATGACCTGAGCCACCCAGGTATCCAACATTTAAGATAATTTTGTTTTAAGTAGATCTGTGGTCAAAAGTTGGCCAGATTGGAAGCTGATATTCAGAGCCTGGTAGGAATTTTTCAAAGTCTTCCCCCCTACATTAAAATTAGAACTAGGTACCCAGAAAGAAAGAAACAAATGGAGGATAATGAAGTTGGAGAGATGGATCTATGATGTCATTTAAGTTACAGCCCAATTCTTTGAGAAATTGGGAGCTACTCTTCTTACCTTACAACTTGTAAGATGAGAAATGCACCTCTAGAGGCAGGTCACATTCTACCCATTTGTTTCCACGATTCCCAAAACCTCCCCTATTTGTCTCAAAAGGCTTGTAACCTCTTCAAGAACTCTTATCTACATCACCCCCAATTCCTAAGACTGAAGAAAAAAGGGTGGGGGAGGAAGACCTTTTAGAAGCCCCCCTGCCCATCTAGCCCACAGTTTCCATGAGGTTACTTGTCAAGGACAAATACAAATCCTCAGTGTCTTCTCCACAAATACCAGTAGAAAAAGTTTTAGCCATCTGAGCAGTGAACCTCAGTTTATTCTATCTGCCACAAAACTGCATCCAGCTGTTCTCTTATGAACTAGTGAGTTTTGCATTATTATGCCCATCTCATGGCTTAAAACTTGAAAACAATAAGGTCTCTCTGTTTGCCTCTCTCTGTAGGTCCATACGTCTGTGCGATACATATGTGCTTTTTTCCACCTCCAGATGGCGCTGCCAAGATTAATTTGTAAAAGGATGGCAGGCTGGTGTATATCTACATATCTTAAGGTTAAATCGTCAGTAGGGAGTTGGAATTTGGAGGTGGGTATGAAGAGTTTAGTGTTTAAAAGAGAGACAGAGAGATTTTCCCTAGAGAGATGGGGTGGCAAATCGTGGAGTCTGGGAAGTGACGCAGATGAATTATAGAGGTACCCCGAGTTGGGGTGGGGGAGAGAGGTGATGTGAATCAGAGGAGCTAGTTTCTCTGTGAAATAGAAGGGATGATCACTTGCTGAGAATGAAGGCATTATCGTGGAGTTGGGCGCTAAAGGGAATTGAGGGAAATTGCAAAAACTCTTCTGGGTGGATGGGAGACATCAGGCCTAATATTGCCCATAGGTTCTGAGTTTATAGACCATATATGCATCTGCAAAGCACATGGAATTAGCCTTACTTCCCTTTTATCCTCTAGGTCAGGTAAGAGTATGTGATAAAAATGGGAAAATATGGACAGAGCGATGATGCTTTACATATTCTGTCTTTTTCTAATGATTTTGTTACTGGTCCACAAGAATTGAATTATGAACTCCTCTTAAGATGTCTGTAATACTTCAACAAAGACAGAATGAAAGAGCTAGCCATTACTGCCTAATGAACTACCTTCAAAGCTCAGTGGCACATGCCAATAATTATTGATTTCATACAGACTGGTTGGAAAAGTCATCTGACCTAGGCCGGGTTCAGCTGGGAGACGCTGCTTCCGTCTGCCAGCAACAGGGACAGCCGGAGAACTTTTCTCTTTATGCCTCTTGGCCCCCTCCTCACACCACTGAGTGAGCTGGGGCTTGTTCTTATGACAATGGCAGAGGTACAAGAAAGAAAGTGGAAATAGGCAAGGCCTCTTAAGGTCCAGGCTGGGAATAAGCACACTGTTGCTTTTGCCCCATGTTCAGTGGCCAAACCCAAAGTCAAGGGACCATGTTTTTCAGTTATCTATAAAACCATTTTAAAAAAACCCACCTCAAATGCAGTGGGTTAAACACTACATCCAAATGTAGTGACTTAAAACAATGATTATTTACTTGCTTATGATTTTACAGCTTGGGCAGGGATTGACAGAGATGGCTTATCTCTGCCCCATGGGGTGTCCGCTAGGCTTGGAATATCTGTGATGGCTTTTTCCTTCACGTTTGATATCTCAGCTGGAATGGCTGGAGACAGCTGGGGGCTGGTCAGGAATCTCTGTGTAGGCTTGCTTTCCCCATGGTCAGCCGGAGCCTCCTCAGGAAATCACAGTCTTGGACTTCTTACATGGGATCTAGCTTCTCCCTAAAGGCAAAATGGAAAGCTGACCTATTTTCTTAATGCCTGGGCTCACAAGCCCCAGAATGTTACTTTCACAGCATTCCATTGTTCCAAGGAGTTAGAAATCCAGTCCAACTTCAAGGGGAAGAGACACAGAGTCCAATGATAGGTGAGGCAGTTCCAAGGTCACTTCGCAGAAGAGAACGGGAGCTATTTCAGATCTACAATCAACTATGGATGAAGACATACTCTCCACCCACAATCTGGGTATGGATACAGAGAGGGACCAATAATTTAATCAACTGCACAGCCTAATATAAATGTTTGTATTAAGATGATTTAAGATGATTCAGGCTGTTGTGCAGGTATATCACAATCTGGAGGATGGTGAGTCAGCATCATAAACAGAAACCCACAGTGCAGAAGTGACTCCTAAAAAGACTTCTGTTTTCTTTATCTTTGATAAAAACCAGAGGCTCTGCTAATTAACATAATGAAATATTAGAAATTGGTTTTCTTTAGTGAGATTTATCCTTGTTAATTAATTAGGATATTGGAAATATGGTCTTACTGGTAAATTAGTTGTGCCCAAGAACTGTGAATTTGATATTTAAGAGATTCTGTCCAAAGACAGTAAGAATTAAATGAGCTCTGTAGTCTTTAATGCGAGGGACAATGCCCTTGACTGGAGCCTTAAGTCTCCTCCTGTGTCCTGCTGCTAGTTTTCCTGACTCTGATAGAAGTTTGGCTGAATCCTGCCTCTGAAAAGTTATTGCATCTGCCTCAGTCTTCATGAAAAGTAGGTTTTTTTGGTGGGGGGGGCGGGGCAGGGGGATCCCACCTCGTACATACAGTGAACAGACTGGTGGTTAACAGAGGTTGGGGGGGGGGCGCCCGGGTGGCTCAGTTGGTTAAGCGACTGCCCTCAGCTCAGGTCATGATCCTGGAGTCCTGGGATCGAGTCCCAGGATCGAGTCCCAGGATCGAGTCCCAGGATCGAGTCCCACATCGGGCTCCCCGCTCAGCCGGGAGCCTGCCGCCCCCCCACTCTCCCCCCCCATGCTCCCCGTCCCTCATTCTCCCCCTCAAATAAATAAATAAAATCTTAAAAAAAAAAAAACAGAGGTAGAGGGGGTTGCAAAATGGGTTAAGGGAGTCAAAGTCAAAATCACTACCTATTTCCTACCTCAGGCACAACAATATGCTTATTCCTGTGATGTTGTTCTACAGATTTCTGGTTTTGGGGCTCTTTATCACTCATCTTTTTCCAGGCCCAGAGAGCTGGATCATTGAGGATGCCAGGTTCTGTTTCTCAGTTGACAAAAGCTGCTATATCGTTCCCGGTTGTTGGGTCATCAGGGTATATACTTAAGTGGGCGGGGGGGGGGGGATACTAGAGGTGGTCCCGCCTTCAGAAATCAGTATTCCATTGCTCCCCCAAGCTGGAACTTTAATCAGGCTGGGACCTCATACAATTTCTCACTTTTGAGTTCCCTCTCATGGAGTTCAGTGCTTATCAGTGCAGGGAAGTGACTTGGCACTTTCTAAGTATGCGCCAGGGGCTCCCCATTAGAGCAAAGTGGGAAGGCGGGCTGTCAGGAGATGTGCATAGGAGAACGCTTGCAGGAGCAGGTGAGGATAAAGAGAGAAGCTGACTCACTGCAGTACAACAGGATTCAGTCTGTAAAAGCTTTTGACATTGTTCGATTTCAAAAGCGCCCAGGAGAACGGCAAGGATACATGCTATAGAACAAATTCAAACACATCAAAGACGGTGGGATACGGTCCGGAAGAACCTGGGAAAGCAGAGAGGAAAGGGTCTCTCTCTCTCTCAAGGGAGGCAGCCTCTGGCTGGAAAATGATGCTCCAGGTGAGGATCGAACTCACAACCTCGGCATCACCCGCACACATACTGCTGTATAAGTACCGCGCGCTAACCGATTGCGCCACTGGAGCACCTGCTTTCCACTTCCGGTCACTAGCTACACGGCCTACGCAGCAAGGGCCAGCGTCTCGGCTGGGGGCACGGCCCGGGGGGCCCCCCCCCGCTCCCCCGGAGCGCCGCCGCCGCCTCTCGCGCACCGGGCGGGTCGGGTTCGGCTGCCACCCCGCCGGGGTCACCCCCGTGACGGCGCGGGGGGCGCTCTGCGCGCGGAGACGGCGGCGACCGCTTGCAAGGCGACCGGGACAGGCAGGTGCGGACGCGCGGGCGCCCCCCCGGGCCAGCGCTCCTCGCGCGGCCTCCGAGGGGCTGGGGGGGGGGGGGGGGGGGGGGGGGCGCTGGCTCGCACGGACGCCGCTCGGCGCCTCGCCCCGGCTCTCCCGCAACCAACGGGCTGGACACCGGAGGATGTGAGAGGCTGTTTGCTGCCGCGAAGGGATCTGCGCAACAGCCGGTGGGTAGGGAGCCCGCCCCGGCTCGCCCGCGGGCATCCCTCCCTGGGACGGGAGAGCGGGAACGATCGAGGGAAAGCGACAGACACAGGCCCAAGATGGGGTCTCTGGAGTCCCCGATGTCTCTCTGCTATTTAAACTAGGTTTAAAAAAAAAAAAAAAAAAGACCTCATACTTAGGAGAGTTTTGAGATGAGAGGATGGGGGAAGGAGCTATCCGTACGGGTGTGTGTGTGTGTGTGTGTGTGCGCCCAGGGGGTGGGGTCTTTCTTGTGGGGGGGCCATGTGGGAGAGAGATTATGTAGAATTCGCTGGCATTTCTATCCCAAGCACTTTCTTTCTTCTCTTAAAAAAAAAAAAAGTTACCATTTGTCATGGATAGGTGCCTAGGATTTGTCAAAACAAAAACCGTGGTGTAAGATAGAAAAATATGGAGTGGTGTGAAAGGTACTGTGTATATAAAGTTCCAAGGAGGAAAAAGAGCCCCTGCAGTCTTCTCGACATTTTTATATAGTATTTGCTCTTAAAGGTAGATCGTCTTCCAACTCAAAGCAAAAAATTACCACCGAACGAAAGGGCACTAAGCAATGTCCCACTGCCTTCAACAATACGGATAAAGGAGATTTGGGCACCGGAGGAAAAGTGTACTGAATTTTTTATAGATGCACAGACCCTGAGAAAATCCTAAGCTTTTCTTACATGGGAAATGTGTAAGGGGCTCAGCCTTGCTCCATCTTTCCTTCTTCAACCAACATGCAGAGTGTCTACCATGGGCCAAGGAGGGTGCTAGCCAATAAGTGTGGGGTCAGAGGCATTCCATGTCTTAAGTATCATTCTGATGAAGGAAGGGAAGGGAAGTTACTTGGCACTTTCAGTGCAGGGAAGTATGTATGGTATGCAGTATGACCCACTGCACCCTTAACACAAAACTGTTTTCCACTTAACGTCTTCCCAGATATTTTTCCCTGATTACCCTGTATTCTCTCTCGAGTGCCCTTTGGTCTTGTACAGGAATACAATCCTCCTGCCTACTCAGTATGAGAAGTTAGAACTAAGGGCATAAGCCATGGCTTTTGAGGCACATGTGTGCCAAGGAAAACAGACACTGCCGGGTGGAGATGTATGGCAAATGATACGTTTTTTTATTCTTTTTTTTAAGATTGATTTATTTGAGAAAGAGAGAGAGCATAAGCGGGAGGAGCAGAGGGAGAGAGAAACTCAAGGAGACTCTGTGCTGACTGTGGAGCCCAATGCGGGGCTCAACCTCACAGCTCCCAGATCATGACCTGAGTCAGACACTTACCTGACTGAGTCACCCAGGAACCCCTCATTTTTTTAAGTCATCTCTACACCCAACATGAGACTCGAACTCATGACCCCAAGATCAAGAGTCACATGAGTGTGACTGAGTCAGCCAGGTGCTCCTGGGAAATGATGTGCTTTTTTTAAAAACAGGGGCAGCAGGGTAGGATTTCACCTTTTCGTCGGAAGGCAGAGTTCACCCTTATGATGTCACTGAATGTTCCTACCAATAGGGACACAGGAGAGGACCACAAGGTTCTACTCTGGAAGAGAAGCTTAGGATGACCTCAATGTAAAAGGGTGCTGTAGAGAACAGAGCGCAATCAAAAGATGAACGCTGAAACAGAAAGATTAAAAGAATAAGAGGAAATGTAAACTGGCATCATTAGCACAGGAGAAGGGGGAGAAGGGGCTATGATTTCTGGGAAGTGACCGTGGCAGGGAATGCTGAGCATCAGAAACAACCTTACTTCTCTTGCCATCACCGAGGCATGCATTTGGCATATGCCATTTTTTCCCCCTTTCTATTAACAATGAATTATTCGCAGAGATCCTCCCGCATTTGAAGCACGGGGCTAAGTGTGATATCAGGGAGGCTACGTCAGGGCTACTGTCCTCCAGGGATTTCCAGGCCAGGTGGTGAGACAGGGCACCCAGACACCCAGGACTCATGGGGGTCTTTAAGAATGGGGAGAAATCCCAAAGGAACTGAGAAAATCGAACGCGTTTACCTTCCCCTCACATGTTTTCCAATCAGCGCCCTTTTGTGTGAAGTGTGGGATCATCAGACCATACTGCATTCTCATCCCTGTGGGCACGTTCACCGGCTCGGCCCTGCTGTGGGCGGCTTGGAGCCTCTCCACCTGCGTGAGGAGAGATGCCAGGCAGCTCCCAGCCCCTATGCTGTGCTCTCTTCTCCATCTGGACTGGTGAGGTCACGGGGGGGGGGGGGGGGGTCCTTCATCAAAATCAAGTTGGTTCTCTTCTTCCCAAGAATGGTCAGCCTCTCTTTCTGCCCCATCGCTCTCAGCAGGAACAGTGGCTCGTTTCAGAATGGGGGTGGGGGGCAGGGTCAGGATTTTAGGGACACCAGCCCAGCTAGAATCGCTATTCTAGAACCACCTTCTAGATCTTTTTGCAGCTTCCTCTCCCTCCATCCCTCTGCTTCCCACCAGCCCCCATTAGTTCCCACTGTAAAGTCTCTGCGCTGCTTCTTTAGTATTCTGGGGATTCAGACCCAGGAAGGAAGGGGACCTAGAGGGAGCCACTGGCCTTTCTCCCCTCTCCCTCCCGAATTCAGCCTACTTTACATTTGGTCGAATTTTCCTGATCCAATTCTTCTCTCCTTTTTCCTGAGCTTTTATACTCCTGGCCTTCCCTCAATCCCTTCTTGATACCTGGGGGAAACAGTATTTTGTCTTCACAATCACCTTCTTCATCCTAGGTAAGGGACGGGAGGAAGAAGATCCCCTTGACCATCCTGGCTCTGGGCTGGGGTGGTGGTGTGCTGGGCAGAGCCTCTTAGAAACCGGTCGGGGACGACTAAGGACAAAGGTAATCCAGTGCAAATGAAAGGAGAGAAACAAAATGGGGGAGCTAATGTAAGTAAGGTCTTGGGACTTCGCCCTAAGGCTATAGACTAAGCTGGACCAGGCACGTTGTGGCACTTTTTCCTGACAGGTGTCTGTGTGTTCTTGGCATGGCTGCTACGAAGTCTGTATATTTTGAAAGAAACTAGCTCACACAAGGAAGAGAAAAATCATGTTTCTCTACTCATCTTTAATCCCCTTCGCTCAGCGCCACGCTGGTTTTCTTATCTGGTGAGTGCTCCTTGGGGCTTTGGGAGTTCTTGGGGTAGGTCCTGAGTCCAGAACTGTATCTGTGGGTTTCCACGCTTTCCCTTGAGTGCTGTTAGTTCCGGGCACAGATTCAGTGCAATGACAACTCCTTTGTTCACTGCACCTGCCCCTACTCTATAATGTTAGAGTGTTGCCTTCATAGAGGACCTAGAATCCATTTCTTCCGAACATTCTGTAAGAACCATGTCTTGGAGGTGAGAGGGAATTTGTAAAATAGATTATAGTAAGGCATGGGGTGGGTGGAGGAAAGAAAGGGGAGGGACCGAGGAGTCTGCCCTTTGGGTTCCTACACCACACTCCCATTGGTGAAGCCTGTTTTTAAAAATGTAGAATTGTTAAATTTCTTTTTTTTTTTTAAGATTTTATTTAGTTATTTGAGAGAGAGAGAATGAGAGATAGAGAGCACGAGAGGGAAGAGGGTCAGAGGGAGAAGCAGACTCCCTGCCGAGCAGGGAGCCCGATGCGGGACTCGATCCCGGGACTCCAGGATCATGACCTGAGCCGAAGGCAGTCGCTGAACCAACTGAGCCACCCAGGCGCCCGAATTGTTAAATTTCTTAACATATGTCAAGTACCATAGTCACTTCATCTTCAGTAGGATCATTCTCTCATCAGGAATTTTCTGCTTCGTCAGCTCCCATCACTGTTGGCTTCGGTGAGTTTTACAGCAACCAATCCCGAGTGGACCCAGGCAAATACGAGTGGCCAGTGGGAACCCAGTCACAATGGTGGAGAAGCCTGGGAAAAGACGGCTAGCCCGACCTCAGGGATAGTGAGAAGGCTAACTTTTAACAGAAACATCGTGTCCAGCCTGTGATTCAAGACTTCACAGCTGCTCACACACTCCTGTTTAATCCCTGTGTAAGACTAGAAGGAGTTGCCCGTTGCTAATCCTTGTTCAGATACGGGTTCAGACTCCAGGAGTTTAGGTTTTCCTAAGAGAGAAGACACACTTGGGGTGCGGGGACGGATGAGTGTGCTTTGGCTCTTGGGGACTTGGAATGAAAACCTTCCTCATCTTGAGGATTCCCTAGCGCAGCCCCCCCCCCCCCCCCCCGCCGATGTTCCTGGTCTCCTGGAAGTAGTTCCCTAGAAGTAACCACAGCTCTTTCTCCACCTGTGAATCCTGAGCTTCGATAAAAATCCTCAGCCCTCTGGAAATTTCGTGAATGGAATCTTTTCACTATTTTATCATTCAGGACTCTTCGTTGCAGGGAACAAAATCTTATCCAAACTACCTTCAGTGATGACAAAAGGCTGAATTTGTTGGAAAGATGCAGGGGTAGCTCATAGACTCAAAGGAAGTCCTGGTAGAATCAGGGCCACCCAAGGGACTTTGGGGACTACAACCTGGGGCTCATTTCCTTCACGATACTTTTTTTTAGTGTTTAGTGAAGGTCAGTGGAATTTCCTGTTCCATAAATACAAACATTATCCTAAATTTTCCTTGCTCCTCCCTTTTGATGAATCACCAAGGCCCATCCTTTCCACCTCAACCAGACCTCTGCTCCCCTTTCGGAGCCCTCCTCACGCTCAGTGGCCGGAGCAGTCCTTGTCATTTCTGCCCAGACTGTGGGGTCTCCAAACGTGGCTTCTCCCCCACGGCAGTCTTCCGCTAGTGGTGCCTGGTTCGGTCTTCCTAAGACACAGAACTGACGATGTTCTCCTTAAATGGTTCCATTTTACAGACCTCTGGGTGGCCCGGCAGGTCAAGCCTCTGCTCTTGGCTCAGGTCCTGATCCCAGCCAGAGTCCTAGGATCAAGTCCCGCGACGGGCTCCCTGCTCCGAGGGGAGCCTGCCTCTCCCTCTGCTTGTGCTCTCTCCCTGACAAACAAATAAGTAAAATTAAAAATAAATAATACTAAATAAATAAAATTTGAAAGTACATATTTTGCCTTCTTCTTGCCCTCAGGATAAATTCCTTATCTTGATAAATAAAGTTATTTACAAGTTGGCACCAACCTATCTTTCAAAATGTATTAATTTTTTATTATGTGCACGTCATACATGCAAAGAAAGTATTAAAATGTACAGGACATGGGTACCTTTCCAGCCTCTTTTCCAGCCGCCCCAGTTCCTTTCTCCGGGCCGATCCAAACTGGGTCTCCCGCATGAGACTGCTTCCATCAAGTATGCCAGGCACCTTCTGCAACTTTTAATCTTGCACAGCCTGAGACCTTGGCCCTGTATTGCCTTCTTCACAAGGTCCAATTTGTTTCTCCTTCGAGACTAAGCTTCGCTGTGATCTGGTCAGGGAGAGCCTCCCCCAACGTCCCCTCCAGAGTTCATTGCTTGGCTTCCACACTGCTCACACATTTTCTTCTTAATTTCTGGGGTAGCACTTCTCCTGTTTTATTGTAATTACGAGTTTAGATTGGTCTCTCTGACTAGATATTAGTTCCTTGAGAAATGAGGATAAAGGTTTACCTGGGAATCCTTAGGGGTTCACATTTTGCGTGGCAAATGAATAAACAATAAATGCCTTTTGAGTTATTGAGATGAGATTTTAGAAAGCAGGGCTGGAATTGGACATTGCTTTTGTATATGGAATAAAACATTGCCACGTTTTAGTGGCAGCTGAAATATCGGCCAGGCCGTGACCTGTGTTCTGTTATTTAATCTCACAGCGAACCTGCAACGTGACGATCGTCCTCATATTGCAGACAAGGGAATGCGGTGACTGAAAACTTAATTTGTCCAGATTTCACAGAGCTAAAAAAAAAAAAAAGGCAGAGTCAGGATTTTAACCTGGGTCTCTCGCTCCACCTGCTCTTTCTTTCCACATCAAGTTTCTTCTCATGAACAATGATAAGAATAGAGAGTAAAATTAAGACAGGAAATGTTAAACCGCGATTATGCCGGAGATGAGCCGACCGTGATAATGAAACAAATTTAAAATATCGGCAGCTATAAAGACGCTGCAAAAATAAGTGTGGGAACCACTGAGAGACACATATGTTATAGACCAATGTAGGTGGCATAAATTACTGATTTCTGGAACTAATAATTTCAGACTCCTGCTCCACCCCGGAGAAGCACATGGAGGCCATGGTTTCGGGTTGAGCACCAGCCCTGGGCTCTGTGTTGCCTACATTAGCCTCTGACACTTCAGGTCTAGAAAGCGTGGGGTCATTTTACGGTGCAGTTACAAAGATCTGTGATGTATGGCATTATTAACAGCCACAATTATACAATTTCAATGTCAGATTCCATATGTAATCATGTATAATTAATGTCATATGCAATTCATGTGCTTGCACTGAATACAGTACTGAACACAAACTATAGGTCAAATCCCTTCTTTGAGGCTCTGGAAGGATCTGGAAATCTAGCTGTGGTCTAATGTAGGTTAATGTAAGCTCTCAGCTCTTGAACATGCTTAAAAAATACTTATTTCATTTGATTTCAAATATGGGGCTGGAGCAGAGTAGAGCAGCTAATACTGCTTGGCTAAGCCACTCGCCGTCCCCAGTACCACGGCCCCCAGGCCTCCTTTCCAACAGAAACATATTTGTATTCACATAACCTTCTATATACTTCCTTGGCTTTGGAGGAGATGGACCCCATTCTCAGGTCCAAATAAAGAATTATGATTGACCAAATCAGTCACAGTGGTCCTACTCTGGGAAATAATTGGATTAGGTGAGTGTGTGATGCAAATCCAGCCAGTGTGGGGGAGATCCACTGGGAGCGTATAGGAGAAGTTGCCCTCAACAAAAGACACCAAAAAGAGGCCTGTCTGCTTTTTCTTTTCTCCGGGACTTTAAGATTGTGAGAGTTTGAGGAACTGCAGGGAACCCAGCTGCAGTATGAGATCCGTAAGTTGAGAAGGACAGAGTGCAAAGAATTGTTTAGAATGTGGGTCCTGATGGATCCGCTGAATGAACCAGGCATGTAGCTTCCCTACCCTCTGGACTTACTATGTGCGATAATACAACCATTTCGTTTAAGCCAGTGAATGTTACAGTTTCAGATGTTGTGATCTATTGCTGAATTTCCCGTTACTGGGGACGGATCTTGAGAGGTAGATCTCGTATAGGTTTTGTAATAAGCCTTGTATAAGCATTATGTTCTAGATCCTCCTGATCACTGGCATCAGGAAATCTCAAAACCAACCACATAAATGGTGTGAAAAATGTCAATCTGTTGTGCATCTGGTTCACCAAGCTTTCTCTTTCATCTCATCAGACTAGGCAGTCTCTTCACTTAGGAGGAGGCCTACTTCTCAGCCACTAGCTCGGGCCCAGCCCTACTGTCCGTCACTAGCCCAGCCCCAGCTCCTGAGCACAGAAGCCGCCGCCGTGCACCTCCAAGCTGTGCTCAGGGGTCTAGAAGGCCCCTGCCGGACAGTCCTCCGCTGCTCTCCCATTTAAACATCAGGGTTAAAGTGGCATGGAGTCACAGACCTGGGATGCCTATCCACACCGCAAGCTAGGCCTTTTTCCTGATGCTCCCAGGCACTTGTCTCAATTCTTCACGCACGCAGACTTTTAGTGGAAAATTAGTTCTTGTAGACACTGAAGGTGCTGCCCTCAAGGAAAATACAATTCAGCGAGGAAGGCCGCTGAGCCAACAGCAGTTTACAACACAATGCCACAGTCGATGGGTGTGCTCTGCACCTAGGAAGGTAGGAAAGAAAACCCAGACTGGGTAAGGATTAGTCCCATTAGGTTTGCAAGAGCGTTTCCTTACTCCCTCTGTTCCTGCTGGTCTCTGATTCCCGGTTTCCTTCAGTTCTCCAACAGCTAAGCCGTAAAAACGCCATCATCTGGGGCTTGGCGGGTCCTTCACCACGAGGTCAATGACCTGAGGTTGGCAGGATATTGAACTCATGAGTCTTCAAGATCGACCACAAATCTTTACATTCTCTCAGCTGGGAAACTAGAGAGCAGAAAAACCAGAAGGGGGCCGAGTGCACATGAGCCACATCCAGGAATTGGGTGGTATAAAAATGCACACTCCTCATAAAGACTAATTAATGATGCTTTAGAAGGCGTTGTCTTCTGCAGGGCCAGTGGCGCAATGGATAACGCATCTGACTACGGATCAGAAGATTCCAGGTTCGACTCCTGGCTGGCTCAGGCCCCTCCACTTATTTTGGGGGGAAAAGGGGGTGGTATGCTGTGTTATTTATAACCAACGTGGATCAAATATGATCAAATATCAAAATCTGAAGCTGTTTTATTATGAGGAGGGCCTCCTAAAAGTTGCATTATAACTGTTGTTCCATCACCACACCCCTGAGAAAGATTGAGGGAAGATGAGGCCTGGTTGGGAAAGACATACAAAGGAGTAAAACCAGAATCTGGCACAAACTGACTGACAAGATCTTCTACACCAGCCCATTTTGCATGAAAAAGTCTCCCGTTCGAGAACGCTTGCCTCTTTGTCAATGCTCTCTTGCGAATTAACAGAAGCCTCAGAGAACCCTGCTTCATTTCCTCCAGGGTTCAGCGGTCCAAGTCCACGCCCAAACAATCGACAGCGATGCCGTAACCGACAGAGAGAAGCTGCGGAAGGAAGCGGGCCACGCGGCAATCACGGATCAGGAGAACAAACCTCCCGGAGGGAGAAGCGGCTGGTAGGCGATGAGCCCTTCACACAGCGACAGGGACGACCTGGATCTCGTGTGTACCAAGGCACCAGGGTACGGGGCTGGGCTCGGCTGGGAGGGGGTGGCGGCCCAAAGTGCAACGGGGCTCCCCCCGCAGGTGTCCGCAGGGCAGCCACCCCACGCGGCGCCGTGCACCGCTCCGGCTCTGCGCCTCCAAAGTGACAGGTCCCGGTGGCTCCCGCCGCGAGCGCTCGTCCCGACCGGGGGTCACGGACGCACACGCGAGCGGGCCAGCTGACAGAAGAAGGGCAGAGACCAGGTCCTGGCCGGTTCAAGGACGAATTTTTCTCTCCTAGTGTGAGACCGACGGTGGAAGAGTGAGGGAGGAGGCCGAGAGAATGCAGCCTCAGGAAAGAGAAAAGGGTCTGGGGTCAGCGGCTCCTTCCATCCTGGCTGTGCTGTGGCCTTGTAGGATCATGTTGCCCAAACTTTGCCTTTTAAAGTTTGGAAGAGGATAGGCGCCTGGGTGGCTCAGTTGGTTAAGCGACTGCCTTCGGCTCAGGTCATGATCCCGGGGTCCTGGGATCGAGTCCCGCGTCGGGCTCCCTGCTCCTTGGGAGCCTGCTTCTCCCTCTGCCTCTCTCTCTCCCTCTGTCTCTCATGAATAAATAAATAAAATCTTTAAAAAAAATAAAGTTTGGAGGAGGAGATACATTCCTGGAGGCAAAACTCAGACACCACCACCCCACTGCCCAGGGAGCCCCCCGGGAGCCCCGCCAGTGACGACCGCTATTAATAGCACTGGTGTGTCCCCTGCAGAAGGAAAGTATTTAGGAATCTGCACTGGCACTGCCTTCCTACCAATCCTACCAAACTCATTGGTACCAGACCTCCCGGGGTACTCACGTGCGCTCTGCTTTGGAAGTTCCTAGCAAGGTCATGGCTATCTCCAGGTCCCAGATCACTAGAAGGTCATGGATGTTAGCAGCGCACTGTAACCAATGGAACTTTAAGAAAACCAGCACCTTAATCAGATCTCTCAGATCTCTCAAGTGGTTCCCTGAATGGTGAATAATAATCCACATTCTAGAGTGACTCCACCTTCCCCTTCAAATTCATTTAGAAGCCTAGAAGACTTTACCTTTTTATTTTTAGCCTAAAACTTCAGTCGCCATGAAACTGCAGTAGGGAAGTTCAAATGTCATCTGCTTAGCGTGATGGCCCCAGTTACCTTGCAACGCACCCTGCCACCCTATAGCCTGACCTACTTCCTGCTTTGTCTCCACAGTACCTGGATGACCCTCGGAGGCTGACTGACAATAAACTTTCTTCTTTTTCCCTCTCCCAGACTGTCAGGTTGACCACCGCCAACAAACATGCACCTTCCGCCCCTTTGCTCCCGGATTCTGGCCCAGTTCCCAGTCTGCACTCCACCTGTTTTTCCAAAAGGGGCATATTTTCATTCTCCTGAAACGTGCATCAACTTTGGACCGCAGTCCCAAACCTGCTGTTTGTAAAAGGGACTGTGGGAGTCTATGTTTTCTTAACATCTCTGTTGATTGGAGTCATTTTGTTCTTGAAACAGTAAGTTGATTGATGTTTTGTACACAGGGAAAATAAACTCACTTTGAACCCCCACATTGGTATCTTCAGACGGGAAGAGGAAAGTTCCACCCATCACCCTGCCGGACTGAGTTGTTGCATCAAAACTGAGCCCTAATTCCTCCTCCCGGGTGCCACGCTGCCTTAGGGAATGCCGTTTCTCCGCATCAGTACCTCCCCATATAATTCAATATGAGATCAGATTTTGAAAGGGTTTCTCACCCAAGGGCCACGGGTCAGTGCGCCCTAGCAGCTATCCCTGGGTCCCAGGAGGCACGCTGACCCCCCCACCCCCGAGCCTAGGAGCACACAGTAGGCCCTCAAATGAGGATCTGTGTAGTGAATGAAGGTGTCTAACTCACAGAGTGACTGTTCAGATTCTCTGCCCTGACCACTCTGATATGCTCTGACCCTCCTCCTGGCCTTTGCACTCAGCTCTTAGTTCCGGCCCCTGTTGGAGTGGTGCTGAGATGCAAATTCAGTTACAGTCCACACTAAATTCATTTACCAGCAAACTTAGCTAAAGAGACTGTCCAAATACTTTATTCTGGCACCCAAAGCCATTCATGAAGATGGCTGGCCTGTCCAACAGCTTCACTCCTGGAATTTTATCCCATGTGGACTCTAGAAAAATAAGTCATTCTTAATTTACCTTCAAAACCTGTTCTTTCATTTTTCTGAGACTTCGCAAATTCCCTTGAGTAAAGGGAATCTCCTCCTTAAAACGTTAAGTGTGGGGGCGCCTGGGTGGTGCAGTCGGTTAAGTGACTGCCTCTTGGTTTAGGCTCAGGTTGTGATCTCATGGTTGTGGTCTCGGTCGTGACATTGAGCCCCATGTCAGTATCAGCCTCCCGGCTCAGCGTGGAATCTGCTTGAGATTCTCTCTCCTTCTCCCTCTGCCCCCCTACTCATGCCCTCTCTCTTGAATAAATAAATCTTAAAAAAAAAAAATAGTTGTGGGGCACCTGGGTGGCTCAGTTGGTTAAGCAACTGCCTTCGGCTCAGGTCATGGTCCTGGAGTCCCGGGATCGAGTCCCAGGATCGAGTCCCAGGATCAAATCCCACATCGGGCTCCCTGCTCGGCGGGGCGTCTGCTTCTCCCTCTGACCCTCCTGCCTCTCATGCTCTCTGTCTCTCACTCTCTCTCTCTCTCTCTCTCTCGCAAAAAAAAAAAAAAAAAAAAATAGTTGTGAGCACTGCCTTGAGTGAAGGTGGAAAGAGAAAGAGAACAATAAATTGAGAAGACTCAGATTTTCTTTCCCCTTCTTAGCTGATTTGACAGCCAGTGCCCAGAAAGCAGCACAGAAGGTTTTCTCTATATATTTATTCTGAATGGAACAAAACCCAGCTTCCAGTCAAAGCCTCAGATTCCGTTTCGGGGCAGAGGGAGTGAAAGCAGAAGATTCCAGACTACCATACTCAGATTCCCACTGATGGGATGCAGTCACAGCCAGAACCCTGTATGATCATGCAGGCCACTAAGAAAAGCCGATGACTTCTATTTCTTAGAAGTTCATCATGGCAATTGCTTTCTCACTGAATCAGTAAGAGCTCCAAAAGGCGTACCGGAGGATTGCAAGGCAGAAACGAGTATTCAAAAATGTCACGGGTGGAGTTACCTTGCTTCCTTCCAGTCTGTGCCCATTTACCTTGTCCATTCCAGAAAACCAGAGGGTCTCACAGCTGCCGTGTTGCCTTGGTTTAAGAAAGGTTCCTCCTGGAATTTACCCTATGAAAGAACGACCCAGAGGAAAGCTTTTCCCCTCCGTGTCACTAAGGTCTGAAGAGGCGACAGCTGAGAATAGCATCATCCTAACTCTAGACACTGAGAGGGTTGAGACCGGCAACCTGTCCAGAAGCTTATCCTCTAGAGGAAATATGGGAAATAAAAATTTAATATCCTTCCCAAGGACAGAATTTTATAAAGAAGATGGAGGGAGAGAGATAGGGAGGGCCTTGATTCCGCTGGAGAGGTCCGGGAAGGGCTCTCTACAGCAGCGACATTGGAGTAATGGCCTCAGGGATGGAAGAGTCAGCCGTGTCCAGTCTGGAGCAAGAGTGGGAAGGCAGACTTGAAAGGCGACGCGGGCCTCCGTGGGCAGCAGGAAGACAGCTCCTCAGCACAGCCAAATACGGGATCTTTCTTTTCCTCAGTTCTCCAGACGGGACTTCATAGTCCCAAAGCCGTCTTGGGTCTCTGAGGATCCGCTCCGCCCCCAGAAGGCCCTTGCCAGGACCGCATGTTGGGCTCCTGGTGTCCCTAAGGCTTAGGCCTCAAGGCGAAGAAGAGGAAAAGCTCAGTGTGGGATGAGCTCGGCCCACCGTGGCTCAGGACCTTCGCGCCCTCGCGCCCTGGCTCAGACTCTCACTAGATCCTGTCAGCTGGCGGGGAAGGCATTGCCTTACAGCCCTTCCGGCTGGGCATTTACAGTATGATCCAGTCAATCTGCAGCTCACTGGGTCCCTAGAGAAAAATCTGTCTTGGGGCACAGGTATGGCCTTGGAAAAGGTCCTCATCGCTTCTGTTTATAGCGTAGTAGGCCATCCCGAGGAATTTGTTCCGGGTGTCATTAAAAAGCGGGCGCGCTACAGCAATGGGCCCAGGCGGGGGGGTGAGGACCACCTGTAACCGCCTGCCACCCCCACCCCGTCCCTGATCTGCCTGCGGGGTTTTCTCTCGGAACCCTGGTAGGTGTCAGAACCCTCGGTTCCGTCGCTCTCGGGTTTTATGTAATCTCTCCGTGCCGCCCCGTGCAGAGGCCTCGGGTCCACACATTCTCACCTGGACCTCAAGTCTCCAGGAGCCAGGCTTTCCCCTTTCTTATTTCCCAGGCTAAACCTTCGCATAAATCTCAGTCTCCAGGAGCCGAGCTCCGCTCCTGCCACCACTGAAACCGGCTCCTCTCGGTCGGGAGAACCGGGAATGGGCGTCCGCGCCGACCCCCCGGAACTGGCGGCGCGCAGCCCCCCAGACAGCAATGCCCCTCCCGGCGCGGCTGGGAGCGCCTCCTCTGTCCCCGGGCTCCCCGTCCTACCCGGGTTTCGTCCCCTCGGCTCTTCCCCGCCTTCCTCCACCTCTTTCAGCCCACCCCTCGCGGTGGGATCCAAGTCACTGCCTCCCCGTCCTGTGTGCGCCCATAAAGAAAAAAAAAAAAAAAAAAAAACCAACAGATCCAAGGTCCGTTATTATCCAGATTTAAACCTGCGGTCCCGGGGGAAAGCCCCGCGGCTGCCATCGGGTCGTGGAGACCGCGCCGCCAGCCGGGGACAGGAGCGCGCGGAAGCGGGCACAGGGCGGGCCGGCGCGCGGGGCCTCTCCCGGCCAAGTGCGCGCGCTCTGCGGCCCCGCTCCAGCCGCCCCGCGCGCTCCGAGGCCCTTCGGTTTTAATTCAAATACTACTCAACCGGCCTCGCGCCCCCCCCACCCCCAAGCACTTGCCACAGCCGTGCGGGCTCGCTTCTCGCGGGCTTCCCTCCTCTTCTCCATCCCGCACGGTTCAGCAGCCTGCACTCGGATGCAGCCGTGCCTCCCGGCACCCTTCTGCGAGAGCGCGTCGTGGGTCTTGCTGCGACAGCCGCTCGGCCCACTTTCCCGACCGTGAACGCGTACCTCGGACGCAAGAAAAAGCGCCTCGCCCAAGGAGTTTCCGTAGTGTAGTGGTTATCACGCTCGCCTAACACGCGAGAGGTCCCCGGTTCGAAACCGGGCGGAAACAGGCGGTTTCTTTTGCCTCCACAGCCCAGCACGGTCCCCACCGCCTGCTCCCGGAGGCCGCAGCCGCGCGGAGCCCGCGGTCCCCACCCCGCGAGCGCCCGGCCTCCCGAGACCGCAGCCCCGCGGGAAAGTGCGCGCTCCTCTCCCGGAAAACGTGCGACGGAAAGTTTTGGCGGCACCAGATCTTTCTGTCGGCGACTTTCTCCCCCTTCCCTCCCGCAGAGGACCCGGTGACCGCCGCGCCCTTGCCCGGGGCCGTCTGGAGAAGAGGCGCTTTGCGCTGAATCCTGTTCTGCGTTAATGGCCTTGACTTGGGGCTCTGTGTTCTTGGCCACCAGAAACAGTGACTACTGAAGCGGAGACCCGCTCATCTGCTCCCGGAAGGAAAACTGGCAAAGGCCCAGGCTCCGGTCAGGGAATTAGCTCAGCTGGTAGAGCGCTCGCTTAGCTGTGCGAGAGGTGGTGGGATCGGTGCCCACGTTCTCCAGATTTTGTCCGCCCTCGGCTTTCTAATCCCCTCAGGAATATGAGAAAGTGGCGGGCGTTTTCAACACAGTAGCGTTTTGGCCGTTTCTTTGAATTTTGACCTATGGGAATGGACGAGACAGGGCTAGTGACGGCCCTACAAAACGTAGGTATGTAGACTGCCAGTTTATAGTAAATAAAGTCTAGTTTCTTCGGAGAACATGGGATCCCAAAGGATGAGGCATACCCACTTGCTGGTTTTCTCCACGTGTCCCCCTGCAGCCTGGCCCTAAATTCAACACAGTCCCGGAAAGTGCAAAACACATAAATCAGATTCAAGAGTTCAGTAAAGCTCAAGAAGGATAAACCCAAAGAAAAATCACGTCTGGACACATCACAATCAAACTGCTAAAAATTAAAGAAAAGAAATTGAAAGCTGCCAGAGGACATGAAAAGGTGTTGCGTGTTTGTGGATTTATCAGAAACCACAGAAGCTAGAAAGAAATGGAGGAATATTTTTTTAAATGCTGAAAGAAAATAATCGTCAATCTGAAATTTTTATCTGTAGCGAAAATATCCTTCAGACATAAAGGTGAAATAATACATTCCCATTTGAAAGCACACTGAGAAAATTCATTTGTAGCAGAACAGCTTTAAAAAAAAAAGATTTTAGACAGCAGAGAATTGATAGGAAATTTGGAACATCAGAAACGAAGGAACAACAGCAGAGTAGGAAATATCTGGGTAGATACAATAGACCGTTATTCTCTGGAGTTCTTTAAAATTTTTTAAAGTCAGCTCTTGATGACTAACAGCAAAAGTTATAACACATCATCTAAATATACTATATACACAACACAAAGGGGTTAGAATAAAGGGACCTAAATGGTGATAAGGTTTCTATATTTGACTTGAATGGTATAACACTCATTCTAAAATAGACTGTAAAATGTTAATTGTGTATATGGTAACACATATACCAATCACTATCAGTAACCTAGACTAATTGCTAAATAACTATACAAAGAGATATAGTAGAAAAAAAGATAAATTAATATAGAATATTAAATATGTTTTAAAAAGCCAAAAGGAAGTAGAAAGACAGAAATAGAAGAATGAAAAACAGAGGGAACAGACCATAAACAAGGTAAAATTAATAGATTTATATACAAACATACCCATGATAATGTTAAATGTTAACTAGTATAAATCTAGTTTTAGATTTATCATCAGCTACATACTAGAGATAGTCAGACTATATTAAAAATAAAACATGGCCCAAATATGTGCTGCCTATAAGAAACTCACCTCGAATATAATGGCTTAGGTAGAGTAAAAGTAAAAGAGAGGGGGAAATTAAACCATGAAGGAAAAAAAAAAGTGAATGTATCAGACAAAGTAGATTTCAAAGCAATTTTCCAGAGAGATGTTATTATTTGGTATCTATTCACCAAATAGATGGAACTGTCTTAAATGTGCACACATCTGGCCACAGAGCTCCAAAATTCAAACAAAAGTTAATAAACCTAAAAAAGAAAAGTAAAGTCAAAAACCCACAATTATAGTTGCAGATGTTAACACTTCTCTCTGTTGGGGCGCCTGGGTGGCTCAGTCGGTTAAGCATCTGCCCTCCACCTGGCACCCAGCCCCTGCAACGGGCGCCCTGCTCAGCAGCCAGGCCTCTCCTTCTCCATTTGCCCCTCCCCGTCCTCATGCTCTCTCTCAAGTAAATAAAATCCTAAAAAAACCCAAAAAACAAAAAAACCCACTTCTCTCTATTAATGATTTTTTTTTAAAGATTTTATTTATTTATTTGAGAGATAGAGAGCACGAGAGGGAAGAGGGTCAGAGGGAGAAGCAGACTCCCTGCTGAGCAGGGAGCCCGATGTGGGACTCGATCCCAGGACTCCAGGATCATGACCTGAGCCGAAGGCAGTCGCTTAACCACCTGAGCCACCCAGGTGCCCCCACTTCTCTCTATTAATTGATAAATTTAGTAGACAACAAATCAGCAAATATACTGAAGAACTAAACACCACCGTCCACCAACTGACCTTACAGAACAAAATCACAATGTAGGGAAGAAAGAACAACCAAAGATTGAGAGAAAAGCAAGATCATATGGAAACTAAAAAACCAAGAATGCCAGTGTGCAAAAGAGAGTGAGGTTATTAAAAATGATGTTTTAGAATGAGTTATCTATCTGTAAAGGCCACAGGGAAACAAAGCGGTGAACCTGGGAGTGGATCGTTTCTTGTCCATATTCACCCTCCCATCTCTTGAGGTCTGCAGTCATCAGATTCCTTCTGAGTCACCTGAACCAGCACAGCGCCTGGCAAAGAACATGAATGGAAACGAAGTAATAGATTCAAAAGAATTGCACAAGAACAACGTTCAGTAATTATCAAGTCACTGGATGTGGGATCTGAAGGAGGACAATGAGTCCATATTGACTTGGAAGTCTAAGCCCAAAAGGCCAGCACACAGGAGGCTGAAAGTTAGATATTTCTGTATCAACGAATGAGCTTACTGCGGAGAACAGAGACGCCTTGAGTTGGAGCAGACAAAGAGCTTACGTTCTGGAACCTAAAAATCTGCTTCTCGGGTCAGGTTTTGCCACCCAGCAGCTCTGGGGACCATAGGAGCAATACTTAGTATCCGAACCTCCATTATATCTGGGAAGGGAGATTTTGATAAATATTTTTGTTGTCAAAATCCAATTGGACCATATGGGATAATGTCCATAAATCTCTCAGTATAACTGATGGTACATGACAAGACAAAGCCAACGGCGAGATTTCTACTAAGTTCAACTTGTATGTTTTGTAGGGAGAATGTCTCCAGTCACGTAGATATAAGTGGGGACAAAACAGACCAAGGCAGAGACGTTTGGGCTATGGACAAATGTGAGGATTATTTATTCGCTCATTCAGTCCGCCAATCAGTGAACTCTTAACTAAGCATCTCCCATGTTTATTTTCAACAAAGGAGACCACGGAAGGTGTAAGACCACCTGAGATCTCTGAGGGCAGGAAAACCACATCATTAGGACACCAGAGCAGCAAAAGCCAGGCGTACCTGTCCCCCAGTCCCGCAGCCCAGACGGACCTACCCTCGGGTGAATCCCGGAAAGGCTTGGATTTCACTGATTGTGGGTGTGAAATCCTTTGGGTGCACCACTGGCTTATATGGAGTGATTTTCAAGTAGCACCGATTGTATTCCTTAAACGCTGGAAACTAACAAAACAGCGGTGCTGGGGAAAATAATATTTGATATTTTACTTTAAATGGGAAAACCCCACAGCAAACCGCCGCCTTAGCGCAGTAGGCCCCGCGTCAGTCTCATAATCTGAAGGATCCTGAGTCTGAGCCTCAGAGAGGGCAGGCTGCATTTTTTTTTTCACAGTCGGCCGGGCCTAAGGTTACTTCGGTTAAAAGACAGTAACAGAAAGTAAAATTACCAAATACTGCCTGATAAGGATTTTTGAAGACTGATGCAGTATTTGCAGAGGAGAGTTTTGTAGTTCGCTGGGCTTCCCGGTAGTCTCAGAAAAGGGAAGGTGAAGAAATTTAGGTTGTGCCGGAAACCACAAGCTATGCTGTATTTTTGGTCTTCCTCTCTGTCTTATGGAAGAAGCAGGGGAAATCTCTCTTCCCACTTCCTGCTCTGAAGATCGCCCAACCACAGTTAAGAGGTGAAAGAAGTAGAGAATCGTTTATTCTTTTAATCATTCAACGTTTTTTTTTTTTTTTCTTGAGCACATATTAATGGAAGGTTCTGGGTGCAGTCATTAAAGAGTGAAAACAAGGCAAAAATTCCCTCCCTCCTGGAGCTACATCCTAGTTGGGAGGTGTAAGGGAAACGGACAAGAAGCAAATACGAAAAATGCATAATGAACTAGTGATAATTTTTACTGTGGGGTAATCATTAGCCAGTCGAGGGGCTCAGGAGGGTGGAGGCGGCTCCGTCAGCTTTCTGGAAAGAGTCAGGAGAGTTGTCACCCTGAAGATACTTTTCCTTCCTTCTTGCTTGCTGAGATCCTTGTGCCCAAAGCTTTTCTAACACCGTCACTAGAGTAATTTTTACCTACCAAGGCAACAGGAGGGCAGGAGAGCTATTTGCACATAAGCTGAGTGGGCTTAGTTGGATAAACAGTGCTACCTGATAAATCCTTAACATGTTTCTTCCTACGGAAAAGGAGAAGTGAGGGCCTCTCTCGGTAGATTGGCGCACCTGGAGCAGGGTCAGGAACTGATCAGCAGACATCAGCTACTGCTCTGGTTGTCTTTTTCCTGTGGAATCGATGCTCATTAGAGGCTTGAGGAACGGATTTGCAGATTGAGGTAAGACTCCACCAGGGTTCTCTTCTTGGGCAGAACAGGCTTCCCCTCTAAGTTTTCCCAGAGTTCCCGGGTAAGGAAAGAGCCCCCAGTGGGCTGGAAAAATCGATTGTTCTTGGGAAAAGCAGGAAGCCCAGCTGTGGAAGGACATAATCTGAGCATTTAGCAGGGTCTCGGTACACACAGGAGGCCTGGAGCTCAGGATGGTTAGGCAGCGGATCTGACCGGAATGTCCACGGTGGAGAGAAACGATCTTGATTTCATTCCGCGGTTTGAAAGGTAAATGCACCGGAGTTGTTCTCTCTTGAGCTCAGGCAAGAAAGGAAGAAAAGAAATGTTAAGGTTTTCTTTCATGATGGAGAAAAGACTTTCCCCATCATTTCTGACTCAAAATCTCAGAATTTCTGACAGATTAATTAGAATGAGAAGAGATTCTGACCCCTGGGGCATCAGCACTTTTGTGGCGGGTCTTTCCTGATCACTTTTAAATTTCTTTAAAATTAAATGCTGAGTAAAAGCCAGTTTCAATGTTCTCTTAAAAATTCTTCCCCCTCCCCCTCCCCCTCCCCCTCCTTGTCCCAGGCTCCTAGGGTCTCCCTGTGCCAAACCTCCCTTTCTCTGGAAGTTAGGGAGAGAGGTCAAGCCCTCCCCAGTGACCTGGGCCACATTGGGAGGGGGTGATGGTGCAGATGTGAGGCCCAGAGAGGCTGCCCCACATTCTCCTCCTAGACGGCCATGTTTCTAAATCAGGTAACAATCACAACGCTGTTTTTATAGTGAGAACCTCTGGGAAAGCCCTGTCATTTCAACTGGGTCCCCCACCAAGTTGGGACCTTTCATTTTGCCTTCTGTCATTCAAGATAGTGAAATTGTTTCAGAACTAGATCATTCTCATGGTGATATACCGTAGGTCTCCCTTTCCCCCCAACCCTCCCTGACAGAATTCCTAGTTTTTCACTCTGCTTTTGCCGGAGTCACCTTTGAGATGATCTGCCCTTAGTCGGGTCCTCTTCGATGGCAGTGAAGTAACCCTACGGTACCAGGTGAGACCCATACAACTAGTTGGGGGCACATGCCTATAATGACCATAAGTCAAGAAGAGGGTTAAAGCATGGGAATCGGGTCAGATGTTAGAATGCTTTCTTCGCACTCAGAGCTGGTGGGGAAGACGCCTGTTTTCTCCGGTTATGACCCTTCATTCCTCCTTCATAGGCAACTGTGATCCCCAAAGCTTTTCTCCTGAACTCAACTCCAGGAAATATTGGACCTTTTCTAAAAATGGCAAGTTATACATTTCTGGTTCTTATCTTATTTCACACACAAGGCAGCTCAGGCTTAGTCTTTGACCAACACTCTCTGTCACTGGGCTATAGACAAAGAAGGAAAACCTGAAAAGAGCTGTGAGGAGAGTGATCATCATCTGCACTGGGCCGTGCTGGGCATTTTCAACTCGAGATTCACAATTTTTGGCTAGTGGGAAGGTGGACCTCCTACTCCTGTTTTCTGGACAGAGAGATCCTGGTGAGGAGAAGGCCTCCCCATGACTTTGTAAACGAGATTTATGGGGACACAAAGAAGGCCGGTGAGGGTCACCTAGAGAGACAGGATGCAAAAGAGAATTTGTCAGTCCGAGGTCTCTGAGTAGCATGGGTCTGGAAGGATCACACAGACCCAGACCCCAGACTGTCAGGGGAAAAAAAAAAAAAAAAAAGATTGTGAAACTAGGGGAATTCTTAGAGAAAAGCCATGAAAGAAGACTAGAAGTAAGATCTTTGGGTAGTTCTTCTTTAAGGAGATTCCTTACCCATCTGCCGGGACCCATTCATTATTTTATTCATATAACAGATACTTGTAAATGAGTGGATTTATTCTTCCATTCATCAGACATTAATTCAAAATCCCTTCTGTTTCAAAACTTCTAAGTGCCTTTGACTCCTTCTCCCTCAGATCTCTACACCCAGTGTCTTGACAAATACTGTAAATCCTTCCTACACAACCTCTCCAGAATCTCTCTCTTTCTTCTCATTCATGTGTCCCTTCACCCATTCTATGGTGTTTGTGGAGGATGTATGCTATGCCCGGCAGTGCACCGGGCACTGACGATACAGAAAGACTCACAATACTGATAATCTCAAGAGTTAATAGGATAGGGCGCCTGGGTGGCTCAGTCGGTTAAGCGACTGCCTTCGGCTCAGGTCATGACCCTGGAGTCCCGGGATCGAGTCCCACCTCGGGCTCCCTGCTCGGCAACGAATCTGCTTCTCCCTCTGACCCTCTTCCCTCTTGTGCTCTCTCTCTCTCTCATTCTCTCTCTCTCTCAAATAAATAAAATCTTTTTAAAAAAAAAAGAGTTAATAGGATAAACCCCAACCCTTTCATAGCTCTATAACTTCTTTCCCTTCTCTTCAATTCTAATTTCCCCATTTCCAACCTCTTTGGCATTCCAAATTAAAAACCTTCCCCAAAATTGTTACTTTGATTGTATAAACCACCTGCCTGGAATTTTTCAAAGGTTCTTAAGTCTCCACAACCCCTTCTCCTCAACATATCTCTCCGTGTCTATTACACACACACACACACACACACACACACACACACACACACTGCTCCAATTGAACAGGTATATTTCTTAACACAAGAAACCCTACATACACCCTACGTTCACTCCTCACCTCACCCCTCCATGTCCATTCTGTATTTCTTCACTCTGATGTGATTTCTCCTCTTATTTCCTGTAGCTCTATTTGTTTTTGGGGGATTGTTTGGCTTGGTTTTGTTTGTAATGGTTTTTCTGCTCTCTCTCATGGTATGGATATGGAACTGCTCCATGACAGGCCTTAGCAAGAATTGAACACAGATAGATTCCCCTCAGAGAACGAGTTTCCGTAGTGTAGTGGCTATCACGCTCGCCTAACACGCGAGAGGTCCCCGGTTCGAAACCGGGCGGAAACAGTTGGCTTCTTTTGCCTTCTGGGAGAAATCACCACCCCCTTCTGTTCCGGGCAGCTCCAGCTGGAAAGAGTCATAATCCCCCATTTGTTGTTGCTGTGTTTTTGTTTTTGTCTTTAAGAAACAGATAACCATCCTCAGCTAACTATGCCACCTTGGCCGGAATGTTCTGGGTGAGTCCTCCCTCCCACCCTGGGATGTGTCGTCTTCTAGTCCCGCCGAGTCTGAATCATGCAATTTGGGGGATGCTAGAGTTTTCCAAGGGCTGCTTTCTCCTCCTTTCTCTGGCATAGGAATAGGTACTCATCGCTCTCTGGCCCTGGTCATGTTGGAGAAGCTACGCCCTGATTTCATATTAAAGGCTTTGATTTTCCCCATATTTGGGGCTGCTCAGAATAGTGAACAATGAAGTGGAGATGAGAAAGGCGAAAACCCGGAGAAGGAACCAGAGAGGACAGGGGAATTAGCTCAGGTGGTAGAGCGCTCGCTTAGCATGTGAGAGGTAGTGGGATCGACGCCCACATTCTCCAGATTTTACCATTTCCACCCAAATCTCCAACTCACAGCCCTGCATCTTCCAGCCTATTGAACGAATTGAGAAAATAGTAGACACTTTGAACACAGTCATTTGGATGTTTCTTTCTCATATGACCTCTGGGCAAATTCAAAGGCAGGCCTACGCCCACTCTACCTGCACCGCGTAAACAGATCTACCATCAATTTACCATTTGTTTTCTGTTTCTTCAGAGGAGCTGTGATCCCAAGGGAAATACCCAGTTGCTCTCTTTCTCCATTTCTCCTGCAGTTTGGCCTTCCATGCGGCTCAGTCCTGAGAAGCGCTGGGCAGAGCGGGGAAGTACGGGGCCAACTTTCTTGTCAGGGGACTGAGTCGGTGAGCCTCAGGTGACAAGAAAATATTGGGGAAGACACATGGAAAGCAAACACGCAAAGTTATTTATGAGCTCTTGAACACACTCTCGAGCTGTGAGCAAGTGCCTCTAACCCTAAACAACACAGCACAGACTTTGAGAACTGCAGTGGTAGCCCACTGCCCAGGTCCACACTGGCCGCGGGGCTGCACACACTCCAGAGATCTCCGAATCGTGTTGTAAAGACTTTGAAAATGGAATGGACCTTGAAACCACAACTTAGAAGGCTACTTGGTACTGGGGACATGAAAACAAGGCAAAGCGCCTACAAAAACAAAACTGGCGGCATTCTCCATAAGATTTGAGTGAAATCATACAAATGGCCAGGTTATGGTCTGAAACCATTTGGCATATGAAGAACCAAGAAAGTCCTAAATCACTGGGAGGCGAGAATCGACAGCTACCAATTCTGGGATGGCACAGATGTTGGAAACATCTGGCAAACACTTTAAAGCTGTGATGATTAAATGCTCCAAGAATTCAGGGCAAGAATTCTTTGAAATAAATTGTTAGAAAATCTTAGCGAATCATCTGAAGTTGTAAATCCAAATTGAAATTTCAGAACTAGAAAGTGTATTAACCAAAAATATGAACCAAAGTACTGGATTGTCTCAGTAGCAGGAGGTGACTGAGAAAAGTTCAGTGAATACGAAGATAGAACAATAGTAACGACCCGATCTAAACGACAGAGAGAAAAAGCGTTTTTTAAAAGATGGACAGAGCCTCCAGGGACAAAATAGGAAAATAACAAAGAAATATTATTTACATCACTGGAGATCCAGAAGAGGAGAAAGAGGTTCTTGAAAAAAAGAAAATTGAATTCTTAATGGCTGAAAAATTCCCAAAATGGGCAAAAGATTCAAGAAGTCCAACAAACCTCAAGCGGGATTTACCTGAATAAACCCGCACCCAGACATATCACAATTATGCTCCTGGAAACGACAGGGGAAAAAAAATCCTTGAAAGCGTCAAGACAGAAACAAAAGGGAAACTATAATCTGAATGATTATGCATTTCTCATCAGAAACCATAAGGGCCATAAAGAAATGACACGTCATTTACTAAATGCTGAAAGAAAAGACCTGTTAAACCCCAGAAGGCTAAATAGAGCAACACCATCCTTCGGACATAAAGGTGAAAGAAATGCATCCTCATTTGAAGGTAAAACAGAGGATCCATTGTTAGCAGAAGTAGTAAAAAAGTCAAAGTGTGAGACAACAAAAATGATACCCTAAGGAAACTTAGATTCTAAGAATGAATAAGCAAGATAGAGATAGGAAATATCTGGGTAAATATGATACACCGTTATTCTCTCTTGAGTTCTTTAAAGTATGGTTGATGATTGAAAGTGAAAATTACAACATTGTCTGATCGTTTTCTCATTGTAGCTACATGTACTACACACATAAAGAGGTTAGGGCAGAAGGATTAAAGGGTGGTGAGGTGGGGCACCTGGGTGGCTCAGTCGGTCAAGGGCCTGACTTTGGCTCAGGTCCCCCTCTCAGGGTTCTGGGATCAGGCCCATCCTCCACTGGTCAGCCTCTGTGCTCAGCAGGGAGTCTGCTTGCTCCTCCCCTGGCTTGTGCTCTTTGTGTGTCTCTCTCGAATAAATAAACAGAATCTTTAAAAAAAAAAAAGGGTGGTGACATTTCTTTCTTTAACTGGAATGATAACTTAATGATTCTAAGTATACTGTGAAATGTTCAGTACGCGTATCACTAGAGAACTGTGACTGTGACAAATCACTGACAACATTTAAATAAGCCAAAAATAGGCAGAGGAACAAAAAAGAATGAAAAACAAAGGGAACAAACCACTAATAAATTATTAGGCAGTGAATTGATAGGCAAAACTATCAAAATATAACAAAATTACATGTAAATAATCTAAACATAATAATTAAAAATCAGAGATTGTCAGAATAAAAAATAGATGCTCTTATTATAAGAAACTTCAAATACACTTGCATGTGAGATTAAAAGTTATGTATAAGATTGAAAGTAAAGAACAGGAAGAGATACACCATGCAAGCATCAATCCAAAAAAGCTGAAATGGATATATTAACATCAGACAAAGCAGATTTCAAAGCAAAGAAAGTTTCCAAGTATAAAGAGAAATGTTACATAATTATAAGGTGACAGCTCACCAAAGAAATAACTGTATTCCCTAAATGTGTATGCCCTGACCACAGAGCTTCAAAACTCATAAACAAAAGCTAATAAATCTGAAAAGAAAAATAAAAAGTCCACAGTTACAGTTGCAGACTCAACACTTCTCATTAATTGATAGATCTAGTAGAGAACAGATCAACGACATACTGAAGAACAGAACACCTTCCACCAATGGATCTAATTGACTTTATAAAGCAAAATCACAAGATAGATACGTTGCCGGGACCCTGGGCCCTGGGGCCTTGACCCAGCCAGACTTGAAGGAGTTGCCAAACCTCAAGGACTTGCCAAAGGTTCTTGGTCCTGTCACGAGAAGGAATTCAAGGACAGACACACAGCACATCGGATAAACAACACAAGTGGGAAAGTTTATTAAAGTGAAAAGTACACTCTGGTGATAGGAGAGCTGGAGTGGGGAGAGAGGGGAAGGGAGCGAGGGAGTGAGCTGTGTGCACGGGGGGTTGGGGTTTCTATATTATTGACAGTTGTTAACTAGGGGGCAGAATATCTATTACTTGGAGCTGGAAGCGGGGTTTCCTCCCTTGCTCAGGGCTTTCCCGTCGTGGCGCCGCCACCGTGGGCCTGTCCGGTGGGATCCGGCCTCTCGTGGGTGCTGCCAGCACAGGCCCCTGGCCTTCCCCACAGCGGGCCGCGGCCGCCTCCTTGCGGGCCTCCGGGCATCCCGCCAGGGCCTCCCTAACTGCCTAACTAACAGATAGAAGGGCCAAAGTGTTGAGAGGAATGCAAGATATCAAAACTAGGAAACAAGAGTGGTCAGAGTGTGGAAGAGTGATGGTAATGAAAGTGAGATTTTAGAAAGAGTTATTTACCTGTAAATGTCAGGGGGACTGCAAATGGCAGAACCAAAAGGGGTCACTTCTTGTCCATGTTTATTCTTCCATCTCGAGGTCTGAAGCAGTCAGATGGCTCTCTCCCATCTCCCAGCCTCGACCTAGTTCAACCGTCTAGACTTTCCCTGACTTTGGATCTCGTGGACATGCTCTGTCCTGATCCTCGTACCACCACCTTGATCCCGGGGACACGTAGAGCCATTCTCAATGAGTCTCGCTGATACATGCGGAGAAATGGGACCAATCACCGTGTACCCTCGTCTAGCCCTCCCTGGACCTCGACGCGCTGTTTTCGGGCGGCGTGACCCCCCAGGCCTGTGAGGTCCGTTTGAGGCACCGGTCACACCCTTCCCTTCAGGCCTGCACACACTTTTTCTGTTCTTCTATCATTAATGCAGACATTTAAAAGTACTTAGCACGAGGCAATGAGCATCCTGCCCCCAAGGCTCTTACAATCTCATGGGGAAGGTGGCTGAGCAACAGGCACTCACAACTTGGTAAATGCCACAAAATGGATGTTTTCCTGGATCTCTGGGAGTTGTGGAAAGAACACAACCCAACCTCAGAAAACTGGGAGAGGCATCAGGGACAAGATGCCTCCCAGAAAATGGTTTTGGGTCTAACAGGTAGCTGGCCAAAGAGCAGTGAAAGTTTGGGCGATCTGTAGGAAACATCTCCTTAAGTCCCGCCCCCCTGGGGTCAAGTGTGAGAAAAAAGAGGAAGTAGGAGTGAAGAACGAAGCGGTGGGGGGGGGTGGGGGGGGGGGGGGGGGGCGGGGGCGGAGGCTGGGGCCTGAGTTGCCCTGAACCGCTTTACTTGCCCTGCTCAGGCCAAGGACGGCCCTCCGCAAGTAAGCAGGCGCATAATTAGAAGAATTCACCTGAGGAGCTAGTTATGCTTGAGGTATCTCTGGACATCTTGGGAAATGTAAGAAGCTGGGAAAGCCCACCGGTTCTGTTTTTCACATTGCTCCCGATGTCAGTCCCTTCTGGAGTCTCACGTCTTTTAAATCCCCTTCTCATCTGCATCTCCCAGGCCAAGAGATCGGAGGCACAAAACCACAGCTGGCCGCTCTGCACCCTGTCAAGATCAACGAGCATGCTTTATTCGACTTTCTTTATTTCTTCAGATTTTTAGAACACAGCATTTTTCCATGAAGTGGGGACAAAAAACGCACGTGGCCCGTACGGGGATCGAACCCGCGACCTTGGCGTTATTAGCACCACGCTCTAACCAACTGAGCTAACCGGCCCGCTTGAGGCCTCGGCTTCCCATCCTTAGCTACATATCAAAGATCAATATTATTCTAAACACTTTGAAAGGGAGTTTTCTCTTCGAATTCATCTTGGAGCTTGGAAGAAGTTACGATCCCCGGTTCATTCTAAACCCGAAACCAGTTAAAATACAGTGTTACCCAAGGAAAGTTGAAATATCATCTGCTTAGGTGTTTCATGACCCTGGGTTTTCATGAGCACATTATTTAGGAGACATCCTCACCACCCTTCATCCTTCCTCTGACCCGTTCCTTTCCCTCCTCTCTGCTTTGCTTCCAGAGCTCACTCCCGCCGAGTAGCTGGCGGAAGTCGAAGTGACCGCCCCTTGCCCTCCACCTGTTCCTCTACACGTGGCCTCTCGCACAGTTCCCACCGGGTTCTCCACCCATTTTCCCTTAGAAGCAGAATATTATCTCTACCCCCCTTTTTACCTAAATCGGGAAAGCACGCCCATATTTCTATTTGCAAAAGTCACTTTAGACAAACGCGTCCCACTGCAGTCATTGTGTCTGTATTTCTTCGTGAAACAAGGTAAGTCCATTGACTCCTTGAGCCCAGAAAGACCCCGCCTGTAAGTTGGGGCTCACGGCCGTTAGAGTGAGGGGCACACGCGCAGGGCGCTCCGCGGATCTCGCGGTGGGAAGAGGGGGCTCCCTCTGCCCGAGAGAGAAGGCCTCACGCCCCCGCCGCCTGCCGCGTCTCCGCCGGCCTGGCCGCTTCTCCCGCCCTGGGGTTCCGTGCGATTCCTTCGGGGAGCGTGGGGGCCGCGGGTAACCGGCCGGGCGACGCCCAGGCCCACCCGCCGGACCCGGGCCCGCGTGGCGGGGCGGCCGCGCACCGAATCACGGAGTAAATGAAGGCGCTCAGCCCGAGGCCCGGCTGCCAGGACCGCCGCGCAGCCCCTCGGCCTGGCCCATTTTGCTGGTGTCCTGTTTCCTCTAGTGACTTCTGGGCTCGACTCCCACTCTCTCCAACGCACTTTTCACCGGCTGCCGGTCGTGGCGCGGCGGCGGCCCGGGGCCCAGGCACCGCCCTCGGGGCAAACCCCGCGGCTCCTCCTCCCGCGCGGCCCCCCGCGGCCCCCTCCTCTTCCCAGACCGCCGCCGGCCCGGCCCCGCGCACAGGCGGAGAGAGAGCAGGAAAGCAAGCTGCGAGAAAGTGAGTAGAGGACACGCATATCCTCTCTGGGCCCTGCGCCTGGGCTGCCGGCCGACGGCCAGAAAGGGAGGGAAAAAGACAGAAAAGAGAAACAGTCGCGATCAGCGGGTCGTGGCGCCTTCCGGCAGAGCCCAACCGCCCTCCAAGCGGAGGGGCCAGAGTTACTCTATTCCTCAGTGCGGAGGAGGAGCGTTGCAAACTCCGCACCAGCTCGGTGGGGGGCATGAGTCTGTTTTCGCGTATGCCGGGGTCCCTCGACTGTTCCAGACTCTCCGGAGAGCCCGGCATTTTGCGGCGTTTCCTCATCAGCATCTGTTTGCCTGCGAATTTCCCCCATGAAAGAACAGGACGCAGAGAAAAGCTCTTCCCCTCCTTGCCTCCAAATTTTGAACTTGGTGACCAACCCCAGCGATCACCCCGCCCCCGCCCCACCCACGGGTCAAACCCCTTGGAACCTGGAAAAAAAAAA
>NW_027397204.1:205272-302924 GCF_003265705.2 Callorhinus ursinus | reverse complement strand
GAGGGGGGAGGGAGGAGGGGGGAGGGAGGAGGGGGGAGGGAGGAGGGGGGAGGGAGGAGGGAGGGAGGGAAGGAGGGAGGTAGACCTCCAGCCTGGGGCGCCCGCCGAAATTCCTGGGCAGTCCGAGCACCCCCACAGATCGGTGGGGGCTTGAGAGAGACGCAGTCGGGGACCCCGAGCCCTCTGCGGGCTTTACCCGGACCCTTGCTATTTCCAGCGGGAACGGAGCCTGGGAAGCCGACCGGCAGCGGGGACGGAGGCCTCTCGGCGCCGCAGCTCCCTGCTCTCGCCTGCATCCCCGGGGGCCCCTCGGCCCTCCCTCTCCCGGCCCGAGAGCTCCGTACCCCGCGCGCGGGCCCGGGGGTGAAGGCGGCCGCTCCCCCCGCCCCCGATGATGCGCGCGCGGGGCCAGGCGCCGGCCCCACAGGGAACGCAGCCCCAGGGCAGCCGGGCCCCGCGCGTCTCCCGACCCCAAATCGCTGCGGTTGGAAAGAGGGTCGCACCCGCGCGGGCTCTGCCACCGACAGAGCAAACTCGGGAGTGCGGTCCCGTCTGTCTGTAGCTTGTGGGACGTGGGAGGAGTCCTCTCCCTCCTCGGCTTCCTCGTTCGTAAACGGAGACCGTTTGCTCGGTCCGCCGCCCAGGCCCCGCGGCGGCACCGCAACCTGGCCCGGTGGCCCTCGCCGGGGGGAAGGGGGACAAGCGGAGCGACCAACACAGCGAGCGTTGGCGAACGCCCTGGGGCTCGCGGCACGGACCACCTTACACGCCGGGCCGAACGGCTCGCACTCAGCGCGGGTTGTCCCGGCGCGGGCCCGTCAGACCCCCGGCTCCCAGGCGAGCCCCCCGGGCAAGCTGATGGCGCTGTCGCCGAGCCGCCAGCCGTAAACAGAGTGGCCAACTGAGGCATGCCGCCGCGCTGGGCGCAATGTCCAAAACGCGCCGAGGGAGAAAGCCGACCGGAGTCAAGGAAGGCTCGCGCTCGGGAGCCGGGAGACCGCGTGGCCTGACAGCAACCGCGGCCCCGGCGTCCAGCCTCCAGAACGACGACCGTAAGCGCGCGTTTCGAGCCGCCCGGCTTCTGGTACTTGGTGACGGCGGCCGCAGGAAACTTACAGCATGAAACTTCGGTCCTATATCATAATTGTGGTGGTGGTCACCTGCGTGTATACATTTGTCAAAATTCATCGAAATGTGTGCGTCTTGTTGTGGATGGATTATGCTTCGGTCATGTTGATACTTTTTTAAAATAGGCACCACAATCTGGACCACCGTAAAATAAATCGCCATAAAAGAGGCCCCCAGTCCAGTCCCTTCTTTAAGAAAGCATTGCTAGATTCAGTGATCTATAATTCAATAGATAAGCCCACAAGTCAATAGAGAAGCTCCTAACTCATGGAGAAGCAATTAAACAATTCATAGACACCAGAGAAAAGGTGACTTATCTGAAGGAACAGTAAGTGGAAAGATACTTGTATTCCCGGATTTGTGGGATGGGGCGCAGAAGGTGGTAGTAACTAACGTGTGATGCACTCAACAGAGCGCTCAGAGTACCTGTGCTAACGAGGGACCCTGCCCTCCCGCATCTACTGCCCACAGAGAGGGTGAAGCAGAGCTAGCTCTCCCGCATGGTTTGCCCCCTCCCTTCCCCACGCAGGGGTGCTGGGTGCCTCCCGGGGCCCAGGCTGCCTCTGACAAGCTCCAGTCCCGGCTCTGCCTTGTTAGAGCCAGGTTGCCTGACGGTGGGAACCACCTGGGAAACGGAAGTGGCACTGGAATGAAATTTGCGTCAAGGTAATAAAAATAGGCTGAAAAGCAGAGATCCCAGGGGGAATTAGCTCAAGCGGTAGAGCGCTCGCTTAGCATGCGAGAGGTAGCGGGATCGACGCCCGCATTCTCCAGCTTTTGCAGCCTGGCCGGGCTCCCCCGGGGCTTGCACCAGGCCGGCCTCTCTAGCTCAGCGCCTCCTCTGTGTGCTTCCCTGGGGCTTAAAAAGAAAAAAGAAAAAAGAAAAAAAAACGAAATGTGACATACAAAAACAAAAAAGGAACAAATGGGTCAAAATGCCTTTTAGAAACACAGGTTTTGGGGCCTCAGCTCAAAGTTATTAAAAAATGTTGTGTGTCTGGGAAAACCAAACCTTCTCCTTTGGGGTGCAAAGCGGGAGGAACAGCCTGAGAATTGTGTCAGGAGGCACACCCAGGAGAGTCTGGATTTTATGATGTTTTAATGTTTATTCTTCTTTAAATAAAGATACATTTTATATTTTATAACTACTAAATTTTATTATTTATTTTTATCATGATATTGTTTTAGTATTTTATTCACAGTGGCAACGCATGGTCAGGTAGCAGATGTCAATTTGTCTTCTATCAGATTCTCTGAGAGTTGGTTAAGTATTAAGAAGAAAGACAAAGAAGGAAAGAGAGATTTAGAAGGACGATGGGGAAAGGTGTGGGCTAGCATCTTAACTCTGCTGTCAGATACACCCTCACTAAGAGGGAGAGGTCCAGTGCTTTGCTCATCTCCCTGAATTTTCTGAAAATGGGCTCAAAATGTATTGGGAACCAGGTGTTCCTCTAACTCCCAAGAGGAACCACATTTTAAAAATGTATTTTTGAAATGGCAACATTATCCCATTTTACTGAGAAACAGGATGAAGTTCTGTATGAACTACAAGTCACGTGACATTTAGCTCAGTTGGCCCTAGCAGAGCCATGCTGAAGGGGGCATTGATCTTTGCACTGGATTCTGGGAGATCCTGTGGGTCCTTAGGGCTGCTGCCAGGGTTTGTCCCTCTTTTCAAACTTTTTTCTCCTCTCCACCTCCCAAATCTCTCTCTTTGACACCACTTGATCCCTCTCAGCATTGTCCTATATTGATCATAGTAGAAAAGCATTTTTATTGATTAAATGTGTTTTTCTATGTCCTTATTTGTAAATGAACCCAATAAATGTTATAAAATAACAATGCACATTGCTGAATTTGTTTCTCCTATGAGAACCGCATTCTTAGGGTGTGCACTCCTCATGAACTGGGACCATGAAGGAGACCCTGACCTGAAGCTACCCCAAACCACCTGCAGTTCCAGAAGCCCAGAGGCCAAGGCCTGTACCCACCAGTCACTCTGTGGATCACGCCCTCCTCCTCTTCCCCAACCACAGTTCCTTCTCTCACATAGAGATTCCTGTGGATTTGTCAGGCTCAAGCTTTTAAAAAAAAAAATTTTATTTATTTTAGAGAGACAGACAGAGAGAGTGAGGGGGGGAGGGGGGGAGAGAGAGGCACAGGGAGAGAATCTCAAGCAGCCTCCTTGCTGAAAGGAGGAGTCCCATGCGGGGCTTGATCTCATGACCCTGAGATCAGCACCTGAGCCAAAATCAAGACTTGGACACTCACCCAACTGAGCCACCCAGACACGCCTTGGGCTTAGCCTTCTTATTCACTATCCAGTCTTTACTGATCTCCAATTATTTCCTCCTGCAAGGCTTCTAATTATTTGTATACCATTTCTCCATTCACCAAATACTAATTAAGCAAAATCCCTACTTGTTAGTTGTACTTAGAGGAAATAATTATGTTCATGTCTTAAACAAGAATCCTGCTTGGTGGGAAACACACTTGGAATCCACTACCACTCTGGGACAATGGAGCCAACTTAGCCTTCACTGAGATGCTAAGGGAAAAGGCGGTCTTCTGTTGGCCCGCCGGACTGAAGGTCTAGACAATGTAAGGAAGATGTGGTTGCCAAGTGGACGGAGAGAAAAGGGGGTGGGATGGAGGAGGAAGAATTCAAAGAGCAATGTTTAGCCTCCATTTGTTTTCCCTTTTGGCCATGAGAGTCTTGAGGTCTGCGGCAAGAAATTTTCATAAGATTTTTCGTAAGGAAATGGAGACTGTAGGCTATCTCTAGGTATGTTCCCTGCAATAGTACGTGTAGAGCACCAAGAACAGGGTCTAGAGCACAGTAATTGCTCAGTAAGGTAATATTGGGGGCTGCAGTGTCTGTGTAGGTCACTGGCCTCATCCCCTGGGCCTGGTGCTAAGCAAGTGCTTCAGGAATGAATCTACAGGATACGATTAAAACTCTCAAGACACAGTAGTGTCTCCCCTGCAAGGTTCTTCATCACTCCCTACCCCTACAGGAGAAAAGCACTGTGTGCAGCCTCAGGAATGGTGTTGTCTGAGAAATCTAAGAAAGCTCCACCACAGACTGACTAGCATAACTGGGGACCACAGTGAGGCTCGGATCAACGTTGAAAGGGAGACGTTGCAGCAGATGGCCTGCGAAAGACAAAATACTAAGGTCAAGTGTGTGGATTCTACATCCAGAACTGGAGAGGAAAGCAGAAGGGTCTCTACTGCACTTAGAAAGGAGGAGAGGGGGAAACTAGGCCATTCTTTCAGGCTAACAACAAACTGTTATATCAGACTCACTAACCCCACAGACACTCAGTACCGGGAAGGGACTGACACTGGCATTTGTCTTCTCTGTCTTTCCTTAAAACTATCATTCCATCAAACTGAGCAAAGCTTGTGTTTTCACTTAGACCTACTGGCCTCAAAATTCTCTCCCAGGGATGCCTGGGTGGCTCTGTCGGTTAAGCAACTCCTTTCAGGAGTCATGATCCCGGAGTCTGGGGTTCGAGTCTGGAGACTCCCTGCTCAGCAGGGGACCTGCCCCTCCCTCTGCTCATGCTCTCTCTCTCTCTCTCTCTCTCTCTCTCTGTGTGTCAAACAAATAAATAAAAAATCTTAAGAAACAAATTCTCTCCCAGCGGCTCCTTTTGTCCCCGTCGTGGGCTACAGTTTTCACCTTGGGGAAGGTGAACAGAATTAGGTCTTGGGTCTTCTGGGGCTTCTCTAGGAAATGGGAATAGGGCTTTCCAGTGGCCTGGCCCAGGGATGTGACATGGATGGCTTGAGGCCCTGCCTTCGAGAAGCTGCTCCATTGCTTGTCTTGGGCAGCCATGCCTGCAACGACCAGTAATGATCACAACTCTGGAGCAGGTTGGAATAGACGTGGTGTCTCCACATCCGGAATGTTTTCTCTTTACTTCCAGGAGATCAAGAAAGTGAAATTGGGAAGTGGGGACAAGGCTTTCCAAGGAAGTCTCCATTCCTCACACTCCAATGTCTGATCATCTCCGCCCTCCATCTGATCCTGGCTGGCGCCTGAAGGCCCAAAGTTCCCAGCAGCCCTCCCCCCCACCGCCGTAACCAGGAGAGTGAGCGGGGTGTGGTCTGTCTGCCCATGGGTTGGCAACAGGGAGTTAGCTGGGGTGGTAGAGCACCCGCTTAGTATTCGAGATGTCCTCTCCAACCCACCTTCCTTGGTTTGTATATTGCTTGTTCTATTTACAAACCTGGGGCTTCTTACCTGCGAAAAGATCCAAGAAACTTTGGCACCTCTGTTGTACCCTTGTCACGGTTCCTCATGGAGACCCGTGGTCCACCTTCCAGCATCCCTTCCTTCCCATTCCTGCCCACGCTTGGCACTTCTAAGTACTCAGGTCTCAACTCAAATTTTCCTTCTTCAGACAAGCATAGCTAAAATGTTGCCTGCCCGGTCTCACTCCCTGTTGTATCTTCTTCACAAATGTTAAGTCCCCCAGCAAGTATGTTTTTAAGTTATTGGTTTGTTCTTCTCTTTCCTAGAATGGGAGCTTCCTGAGTGCTCAGGCACAGTCTGTACAGAATGCTGAATCTTACTGCACCCCCAGCGAAGGTTCTATAACCTATGGCTACGGCCTTGACCGGATGGAGTGGGTAGCATGGGAAAATCAAACACCAATCAATTCTTCAAAAAATTATCCCACCACATCTCCAAAATCTTAAAATAACATCCACTAATTCATTCTGCTTCTTCCTTGTGCTTTCTTCATCTTCTTTTTTTTCTTACATTTGACTGATGATTGGCAATTTTAGGTTTTTTTCAAAGGACAAACTAGATTTGCTGTATTCCAGCTAATCCCCAAGTTTCCGTTTACCATTCTGTTTTCTTGCTTTCTTTAGAGTCTCTTTCTCTTTCTTACTCCTTATGTTAAATGCACAGATTATTTATTGTAGTGCTCTATAACTAAAGAGTATTTAAGGGTAGAGTTTTAAACAAGAGGGCAGTTTCTGCAGAACCTAAGAAATAGGTCATTTGAAATTCCCATTTTTGTGAACTTTGAAATTCCCATTTTTATGACTCTTAAGGTATGCTTTTGACTTTTCTCTAAGGTGCTCATTTGAAAATTAATATTTTGTTTGCTTTTATGTTTATTCTTTTAATGATATTGTCTAAATTTATTTTGTGAATCAATTTTATGTATCAATATATGATTATATGCACAAGATTTATGTTATGTATGTGACATTTGAGCCCAGGTATGAACGTTAATATTGATGACTAACAAGGAGAAATTCGGACATTGTACAGCTCATAACGTGATGCACACAATACCTCTCAAATTTTACTGTTGAAATCTTTGAACCTGAAGCTAAGTGAGCCTCTACCTTTAACTACCAGTTTACAAGAAATAGAGCAAATCAAGAAATATGTCAAGGGACACCAAGAAGATGCAATTGAATAAATCCACAGTGTGGGAAATTATGTAGGATTAAAGATGCAGCCCCTTTAACAAGTCTGTTATCATAAACTACTATTCTGTAAGATACCAGAATAGGGGATACATGTTATTACACTTTTGTCAAAACCCAGAGAATGTATCACACAAAGAGTGAATCCTAAGGTTAACTATGGACCTCAGGCAATAATAATAATGTATCAATACTGATTCACCTGTTATAACAAATGTCCCACACTAATGCACAATGTTAATAATAAAGGAAACTATGCAGGAGGAAGGGTGATATTGTTTACTGGGAACTAGGTACTTTCCACTCGATTTTTCTTCAAATCTGAAAGTGCCCTAAAAAATAAAGTACATTAGTTAACAAATAACAATTTAAAAAGAAAAGCAAGAGACCTTCTATGGATGAAAGGAGACTTAAAACATTAAAGAAAGCGTGGGTCTTATTTGGTTTCCTGGACACCTGTTAAGGGAGATTGTGTCTGTGACAATCAGAAGTCTGGAAAAAATGTGGATATTAGATCATATTCATGATTGTTCATTAATTAGCAGCAACCACTATACACGCACAGACAGAACGTTCTCCTTGACCTAATTCCCTAATTTCACTTTCAAGAAACTGGCACATTTTCAGCCTTATCTCTATTGCCAAGTTCCAGAAAAAGAAATGTAAGTGAATGTCCAAACTTCCTTCAGTCCACAACCTACTGCAGGACACCTGGGTGTGGCATTTCATTAAAACTGATATAACTCGACCCACCAGATCCCATGGCCTCCGCGCCAGAGCCCGGTGAGCCCGCCAAGGGGAAGCCCTTTAAGCTCCTAGGGATTTTAGATGTTGAAAACATTCCCTGTGCACGGGATTCGATATTGTATGGTTCATTAGGATCTGTTGTGGCTGGCCTTGGACATTTTTTGTTAACTAACAGGTAGGATTAGGAGATCACGTGACATTGGAGTAGGAGGATTTATCCTGGTGACTTTAGGATGCTGGTTCCATTGCAGGTATAATTATGCGAAGCTAAGAATCCAGGAAAGAACTGCCAGAGATGGAATTAAAAATAAGATTTTGTACGAAAGTACCCACCTTGACCCTGAAAGGAAACAAAGCCCCCGCAAGAGCAGCAGTTGAGCGGAATCATGCTTAAGAATACAACTCCGTGGCGTCAGTGTGAATAAAATGGAGGGCAACTCGATTAAACCTCGTATGTACCATTAGACTTTCAATCAAGTAAATAAAAGATGTGTTGGTTGTAAAAAAAAAAAAAAACAACAACTGATATAACTCAGGTCACTAGGATCTCCTTAGAATTGTAAAATCCAATGGGAACCTCTATATTTTTTCTTACTTAGGGTTACAGTTTTTGAAATACTCTCCACCCCTCCCCTTCCTGTGTGAGTGATCTCTTCCTTGGATTTCAATAGTGCAGTCAGTTCTCCTTGAACTCTTCAGGGTGCTTTGTGTCCCCACTTTTTCTCCATCTTTCTCAATGAACGTTCTCTGAGGTTCTGTCCTTGGGCCACTTCTTCTCTCAAGCTAATTGTGGGGGGATCTGTAACCATTCTTATATTGTATGTAAATAGTTCTATAAATGTGATCCCCTTTTCATCAGGACGTTCAGAACGATTACCTTATACCTGTGCCATCCAATAGAGATATGCCTCATACATATAATTTTAAATATTCTAGTAGTCACATTAAAAAAAGCAAACAGGAACAAGTGAAGTTAATTTTAATACAACTGTATTTTATTTAACGCTATATCCAAAATGTTACCAGTGCAACAAGTAATCAATATAAAAATTATTGAGATAGTTTACATTCTTTTTCTCATGCTAAGTTTTTGAAACATGGGTTCTATTTTACACTTATAGCACATCCCATTTCATAGCATATTTCAAATACTTTATAGCCACCTGTCACTGGTGGCTACTGTCTTGAGTAGTCCAGCCCGATACAATTTATTTCTCTTTGCTTCATTACAAGCACTATCGATAATCTGGAGGGCCATCTCTCCTGAGTTCCAACCTTTAGCCATAATCCCTCACTGATGTCTCCACTTGCACATCCCATGAATATTTCAGAACTAATAGGACATGGAAGAACCTAATAATTTCTTTCCCCAGACCTGCTTTAGTGAAGAATATCAGTCTTGGAGAAAAGTACCACCACTGGGGCGCCTGGGAGCCTCAGTCAGTTAAGCGGCTGCCTTTGGCTCAGGTTGTGATCCCAAGAGCCCCGCATCGGGCTCCCTGCTCAGCGGGGAGCCTGCTTCTCCCTCTCCCACTCCCCCTGCTTGTGTCTCTCTCTCTCTGTCAAATAAATAAATAAAATCTTAAAAAAAAAAAATTTAAAAACACCACCATCCAGGCAATGGCCCAAGCCAGAGACCTCAAGACTTCTCTATCCCTTATCATCGTCTGCATTCAGTCTTTCACTACATTCTGTCAATTCTACCCTTCTGTCTAAAGTAGAAACACTAGCTTCTTTGCATTTTTCCCTTTCGTTAACCCAAGTGAATTTTGTCTCGAGGCCCTTGCATTACTAGTCCTTCTGCTTCAAGGCTCAGGAGTCTTTACATACTTGACTTTCCACATTATTTAGGCTCACCCCAAAATCATCTCCTCAGAGCACTTTTCCCTGAATCATCAAGTGGTTACTTCCATCATATCTGAAACTCCCTAGGTTTTTTTTGTTTTCACTTTTATCTCCCCCTACGAGCACGCGAGGCGTGTGTCTGTCTTGACTCGTCCACGACGTGGAGCCCCGAGGCTGACGGCTGGGGGAGGCCCTCGTGCCATGCACACTGAAGGGGTAAATGAGTCTGACCTGACTGCCAGTGCTCTGGAGAGCCATTCCGTGGCTCCGGCAGCTCCACCAGGCGGATGTCCTAACGCTTCTCCTGACTTGAACTTAACTGTCATCTCTTCCCAAGCCATCTTTTGCACCAACAGCTGTCATTTGAGAAACGCAGATTCGGCCATGTTGCAGTCCAGTGTAAAGTGGTAAAATGATGACCTTTTGCCGACAAGAAAGTGCTCAGAGCCCCTCATCCCCTGGAACGTCCTTCCACTCTCCCTCCTCTGCAAGTGAACCACTTGTTAGCTCCCCTCCATTCCGGATGATTTCATCCCTCTGGGACCTTGCCTGTGCCTAAAATGCCCATTTCTAAGTTAGTTGTTTGGCTCTCTAGCCAATAAAATGTAATTACAAGTGTGGTCTTGAGAAGAAGAGGAAAGAAAGGGGAAGAACAGGAGCAAATTGTTCTTTTTTTAAATTCTTTTTTTTTTAAGATTTTATTTATTTATTTGACAGAAAGAGAGGGAGAGAGAGCACAAGCAGGGGGGAGTGACAAGCAGAGGCAGAGGGAGAAGCAGGCTCCCCAATACAGGGCTCGATCCCAGGACCCCTGGATCATGACCTGAGCCAAAGGCAGACGCTTAACCAACTGAGCCGCCAAGGCGCCTCGCAAATGTTCTTTTTTAATGTTCTGATTAGAACAAAGTGCAACTTCCCATTATTACTGCCAAAAGTTCAGCTTCGAAGGGAAAGGGGACAGAAAAGCCAGAGGCCTCCACCTGCGTGGCTCAGGCTCAGGGGACTTGTCGCCAAGGCCACCAGGCAGCATGCGTTCACAGCATGCCACTAAGAACACGGCAAGTCAGTTTTATTTTATTCGTGTGTATTCAGGTCTATTTTTCTCTCTCTTTCATTTTGAGGTGTAAGTGTCTGGAAATATTTCATTCAGTCAGTATCCAGGAGAACCTCCTCTCCTCACACAGTCTCCACCCCAGGCCCCACACTCTCCGCAGGCAGATCTGGGCTCACCTCAGATGGAGCTTGGCAGGCCCACTGGGCCTTGACACTGGGTCCGGCCGGAGATGCTATCTGGAACTGGACAGCCCAAGGGATGCAAGAGGCATTGCAAGTCCCTGGCCTTACCAGGCTTCTGTGGACAGGAAGACCCCGCGAAGGCTGTGAAGGGGAAACGTGGGATAAGTCCTGGGAGGAAGAGGGAAAGGCGCAGGCCCCTTCCAGGTACAGGAACGCTGGGAGTGGAGGGTCTGTGGGGGGCGGGGGGGGGCAGAATATCTTTCATTTTTCTTACTGTGACCCCAGGAGACCTACAGGTTTCTGAGACTTGGCTTTCTTCTACCCACCAACAAGGAGCTGTATGTCTTCCCTGCTCCAAAATCTGCGCATAAAAATGCTGGGCCATTTGAACAGGTGACACTTCCTCTGAGAATTGTCTTTCCTGTAAGTAAACGGCAGTCTCTGGGACACCCGATATATTTTCCTCCCTGACCACAAAGCGTCAGTTCACTTCCCTCCAAACCTTGTACAACACTTAATGGAGCGCAAATTGGCCCAAATCTATCAAAATTAACCCAGCCACTGCACTTCCAGGAATTCATGCTGCAGATGGCCTTACATATGCCAAAAAATGTACCCAAGATAGCAACTGTCGCATTATTTGTAACGTCGAGGGACTGGAAACTCCCTGAAGGCCCATCGACAGGAGAACACTTACATAAAAATATGGTAAATGCATAAAATAGAATCCTCAGTGGGCTTGAAAGAGGAGCACAAGGTGAAAACCTAAAAGATCCAAGGTCTATTGTTACAAGCGGCTTTTCACAGAAGATATAGCGAGGAACCAGATACATAAAAATACATTTAGCTACATAGATAGTTTCTTTTTCTTTTTTAAGATTTTATTTATTTGACAGAGAGAGACACACAGTGAGAGAGGGAACACAAGCAGGGGGAGTGGGAGAGGGGGAAGCAGGCTTCCCTCGGAGCAGGGAGCCCGATATGGGGCTCGATCCCAGGACCCTGGGATCATGACCTGAGCCGAAGGCAGATGCTTAACAAGTGAGCCACCCAGGCACCCTACATAGATAGTTTCTTGTACATTCTTTAAGTGTCTGTGGAAATACACATAAGCATTTGCTAACTTTGATTGCATTTGGGGGAGGGAATTGAACACTGGGAACCCTGTCACTCTTTGGAAAACCTCTCGAATACTGAACCGCGTTAATTTGTTACCTATTCAAAAAATATATAAAATTTAAAAGTAAGGTAACTGCCCCAAGTTGTCTCTATGTGAGTCTGTTTTTCAAAAGGAAAAAAAGAAAAGTAAAAATGAGCTCATCGTATTCTTTTTTCTAAGCAGCATGGAGCCCAACAGAGGGTTTGAACTCACAACCCTGAGATCAAGAATCAGGAACTACCTAACTCAGCCACCCAGGCACCCTGGGCTCCTTAAATTCTTTACCCCTAATCTCACTGATGGCCCTTCTCACTTTTGCCTGCCCAAGACTGAGAGCAGGGATCAGGCAGGGCTGGGGTTGGGAGGAGGGGAGGGCAGGGGGAAATTTGAGGCAGGCAGCCTCATTGGCTCCCACAGTGACCTGAGGGCCGGACAGCGGAACCTCGGCTACTCCGCCAAATGCCCACAGGAGTAGAGAAGTTCAGGAGGCAGACCTCAACCCTAGCATTTATTTCCCCTACTGCTCAGGCCCTCTGTGTGGAAAGATCAAACAGGGCCTGCTGGGGGGGAGGGATGAAGGGAGGTAACAGAGTGCAGCCCGTGTGACGTCGCCCTGCAGACCCTGAACTGCCACCAGGTGGGGCTTTAGCCCTGCTGGTCTGCCTGCACCTGCAAAAAAAGACCAGCGGGTCATCTGACAGCGGCCAGTCACTCCAGGGCTACTGCGCTCGCCTCTCCTCCCGGTCTCAGCCCCTGGACAGGGACGGCCTGCAGATCTACCAGGCCCTAGATCGAGTCTCTGTCAGGCTGTCCCAGTCACCAAAGCCCAGTTAACCACTTTTATTTGAGTCACCTAAATAACGTATTTATTCATTCAGTATGGAATTTGTGGGATTAGGTCTCTGTAGTTGTCAGGAATATGAAGTGAAAGTCAGAATTGGAATTTGTCCCCGTGACTAAGAGAACTGAGCCAAAGGAGGGGTGTGCAGCCCCCCCAGATCTCAAGAACGAGCCCGCTGCTGCTCTATGGGAGCTGACCACCTGGCCATGGAGGAGACGGACCAGGGACAGTGTGAAGCACTAGGGACCAACAGTGGGGGAGGGGGGGTCAGAGTGAGAAGCAGGAGCCTACATGACCGTCTCCAGACTCTGCATGGTCCCCATCTGTTTCCAGATGGCTCCTGTAGCATCAAAAATTAAAGCTGAACCTTGATTTCTTTCTACCAGTTATTTTGTTCAGCAACTTAAAAAAAGAAACCAACAACCAAAAAACCCACCACGCTCTTCATGTCTAAAGGACAGAATGTTTAACTGCCATTTTAAACTAGAAAGGGGGGGCTTATCTTGAGTCGCATATAAATGATCATTTTTTCCCTGTATTCCTGGTCTTTCCACTTACACGTGGACTAGACACACTGGGAACAGTTGTGCAAACACAGAGCCTGGAATGGCCTACCCCAAAGCACCTCCCAGACAGCCACAGTGTCAGCCACAACACTCAGTTGCTCATCATAACTTTGAAAAATGAGAAAGGAGATTCTGGAATCCCTGTATTAACTCACCAGGCAGTTCCCGACGTGGTCTTCCCCAGATGGGTCATACTCCCTTCCACGAACCTGGCAACTGTGCCCCGTGGTGGGGACAACAGAGCTCATGCTCCCGCCCAGGGCACTGTCTGGGCTGTTGGGTGGTCATTCCGTCCTCACTCTACCTGGGTGACCTTAAAAGTCAAGGGGGCACGGCATCTGTGGATCTGAAAGTCATGACCATTTCTTCTTATCCACCGCGATCCCTTTCTCAGGACCTCCTCAGGCCCTCAGCATCACCCTCAGAAATCTTGGGGCTTGGGCTCATGTTGAAAACCTGAAAAGGTTGTGAGAAAGAGCCCGAAGGCAGGGACTGTCCCACTGCCCACTCTGAGTGAGTCCCTTCCCCCGACTGGACCTCTGAGAAAGGATGGGGTGGAATTGCTTTTCTGCTGGGAAGCTTCTGCATATTTGTTTCCATCTCCCAGAGCCTCCAAAACACAAGGGGGAAACGATCTGGGTTCTGGGTATGGCACAGACAACGGCCCCTTTGCTTCCTTCCCTGATTCTGAAGGGTTTCTGAAGCTATTGCTCGGGACTGGCATTACAGTTGAAACAGGGGAGGCCGGGCCGGTGGTGATGGGGTCCCAGGCAGTGGGGCAACACTCCGTTAACGACAGACTTCCCAGCGCTTCCTTCCTTCCTGCGTGAATTCAGTTTCTACAAAGTCCACTGGGGGTCGTAACCTTCCTTTGCTGCCTCCGGCACTCTGCAATCCCCTCCGCAAGCCAGGGTCTGTCTGGAGACCCGGCCCCCGCAGGTTATAAATAAACAGTCTAGCTTCTCACGGTCCCCGTCATCGGCCTTCCTTTCTCCCCAGGGTCAACCCCCACGCAAATCCCAGATCCGGTTAGCGGAGAGGGGCTGTCACCACCACAATTCACTTCTCAAGGCTGCTTGTAACGGGGGGTGTGGGTGACCGCCTGACACCGACCTCCTTCCTCTCCGAGCACCTCCGCCCCCGTGGGGACCCCACATCTCCTCCCCTGTGTCCCCTCACCGTCCACACGCAGTCGGTTGGAATGTGGGTCAGGACATCGCCAGCCCTGCCACGCGTGGAGCCAAACGGGAAAAAAAGGGCATAAAGAGCCAATTTACTACGCTTCCAAGATGTCCAATATTTCCCTGTCTTCTCTGTGCGCATATATGAAAAGCAGGCTCAGGCGGTGCACCTATGCGCGGAGATGCCCCTCCCGCCCCTGCCCCCGCCCCGCGCCCCCGCCCCGCGCCCCCAGCACAGGGTTGTGACGCCCCCGCTGCCGCGGGCCCCGCCCGGCTTCCCCGGCTGCGGGATGGGGACCCCGCCGCCTGTGGCGGGAGAGCTCTGCATCTCTCGTGCCGTCAGCTTCTTGACTTAGGACCGGAGGAAACTGCCTCCCTGCCGCCCATCGGCGCATCTCTCCCAGGATGCTCCTCAGTCTAAAAGGAGTTGTGGTTGTCACCTGACAAAAAAAGCTTGCCTTCTCTGAGGCTCGAACTCAGGACCTTCAGATTATGAGACTGACGCGCTGCCCACTGCGCTAAGAAGGCGATGGAAGCTCGCCTCTGCTTAGACTTTAAAGGAATCATCTAATTTCTGGAAACCAGGATGTACCCGCTGAATAATTGTGCCTGACCTTTGGCCGGTATTTTCCCTCTTATTCCCTATTGATCTTGATGGTCTTTCCCTCAGAGATACCGATTTTTTTTTTTTTTTTTTTTTTACTGTCCGCAGTCTCCTCTGTTGGAGTAATAGACTCAGTAAATAGTAGTTGAATGACTATCTCCCGAACATGTCCATAGCCTATACCTACCAGTCAGTTTAAATCTATATTTCCACCTATGTTTCCTGACATAGTCCCCTTGAAATATCACAAACTGATTTTTATAACTCTCCATACTTTCTGCACTTCTATACGATCAAATATACTATTAAAGACTTCAGTTGGGTGAGAGAGCCTGGCTGGTTCAGTGGGTAGGGTGTGTGGTTCCTGATCTTGAGTTTGTGAGTCCAAGCCCCATGTTGGGGGACAGGTTATACCTATTAAAAAACTTATACACATAGTTTCATTTAGTCCAATTTAATTTTTTGCCATAAATCTATATATTATTATCCCCATTTTACTGATAAAACTGAGGATCCACAGAATTAAACCCACAGCTACCCAGTGGCAAAGCCAGACCTTGGAAGCATTCTGATTCCAGAAAGCATGCTTTCTCCGCTCCAGATCATATTCTCTCCACCATTCTTCTCCACATCACCACATTCATTCAAGAAAGCAAATATTTATACAATTATGGATTCTCCAGTCCATTCAACAAACTTTCATTCACAACCTGCCATATGCTTGGCAACTGGGTTCAAAACTTCCAAGGCAAGCTTGGCCCTATGTCCCTCAAGCCCCCACAGATACTTTAGATCATCAGTTCTCAAAGTGTGGTGAACAGATCCATGGAGGTCCTGAGACACTTTCAAGGTATATGAGGCCAACAATATTTTCATAATAATATCAAGGCTTTATTTGTTATGAAAAAAGCTGGTGGTGCAAAAACAGTAAATAAAATTGCTGGTGCTTCCTATGGATCAAGGCAGTTTATCAAGAAGGCCCCGCCCTCATTGTGTCCATAGCAGTCACGTTTGGGGGTGGGGACTGGTTTACTTAATATCCTTGATGAAGCAGTAAAAAAAAAAAAAAAAAAATTACTTTATTAGCTCTTATCCTTAAGTACATGTCTTTTTAATAATCCATGTGAATAAATGGTAAGTGCAGAAAAAGCACTTCAGCTGTGTATACGAATAAGATGATTGTCTAAGAAAAGTGTTTGGGTGACTTTTGACTTGCAAACTGATCTAGATGTTTTGTTTTGTTTTCATGGAACACCATTTTTATTTGAAAGAATAAATAGTAGACAAAACTATGATATATTCTGACATTTTCTCAAAAATCAAAGAAATCAGTCTGTAAAAAATAGTAATTCAAAGAAAAATAATGGAGAGGATTTGTTTGCAATGATGAATTATTAACTTTGAGGTGAAAATTAGCAGTTAGGAAACTTCATGAACTTGCAGCTTCCTAATACTTGGAGACATTTCTGATGAGATTGGTGATGGTATTAATGCATGTTCTTTTCTGTTTGTTTGATATTATGTACTGAAATGTTTCAACATTTGCAAAAGCTGAATACCTCCACAGACCAATATGACCAACTTATTACCAAATCACACATGGGTAAAAGATCCATTCAAAGTTAGTGATAAGGCTTCAGATTTCACATTACAACCAATCCTGAAGAAGGTGCCACCTGTGAAGTTTGGCATAAAATCAGAGAAGAATGTCCACAATCACCTGAAAAAGCTATTAAAATACTCTTTCCTTTTCTAACAACATAACTGTATGAAGCCAAACTTTCTTCATATGCTTATGACATTTTGATTGAAGAAGCAGATGTAAAAATTTGTCTTCTCCTAAGCAGTCATTAAGGAGAGTTAAAAAAAAACATACATAGGGCACCTGGGTGGCTCAGTCAGTTAAGCAACTGCCTTTGGCTCAGGTCATGATCCTGCAGTCCTGGGATCAAGTCCCATGTCGGAACTCAGGGAGTCCGCTTCTCCCTCTGACCCTCCCGCCTCTCATGCGCTCTCTCTCTCTCTGTCTCTCATTTTCTCGCTCAAATAAATAAATAAAATTAAAGAAAAAATAAGCCAGGAAGGAAAAAATAAAATAAATATTTAAAAAAAAGAAAAAATATAAATAGTTATTTTTTCATAAAATGTTACTTATGATAACACCTAATAGGTTGATTAACAAATTAACAAATACTTTCTTTTAAAGACTTTTTAAATTATTTCTTTTAAGTACTCTCTACACCCAACATGAGGCTTGAACTCACAACCCCAAGATCAAGAGTCACACGCTCTACCAACTGAGCTAACCAGGAACCCCAACTAGTAAATGCTTTTAAATTTGCAGTTTTAAATCTTAACATAGTAAATATTGATGGTTATTTCCACAAAGACCTTTGGGTTTCACAATAATAATTTAAGAGTGCAAAGAGTCCTGGGGTGCCTGGCTGGCTTAGTCGGTAGAGCATGCAACTCTTGGTCTCTGGGTTGTAAGGGGGCAGAAATCACTTTAAAAAAAAAAATAATAATAAGAGTCCTGACACCAGAAAGCTTGAGGATCACTACAGTAGATTACTTCTACACAACCTCTCTTAAATCTCTCTTCCTTTTCATTCCATCATTCATTCTACTCATCATTATTGAGAACATGCTCTGTGCCAAGCGTTGTCCTGAGGTTGGGGATTCACAGAGAATAGAGCAATCCTTGACCTCAGGAGCTGACAGGGTAAACAAATGCCCAGTTCCCATGCTCTCGAACTTCCTCATTCTCACAATTAAATATATCCTCTGAAATACTTCATTTTGATAACATAACCCTTCCGCTCTGTATTAGTCAGCTAGGGCTGCCATAACAAAATACCACAGACCAGGTGGCTTAAACAACAGAAATTTTTCTCACTGCCCTGGAGGCTGGATCAAATCCAAGTTCGAATCAAGGTGTCAGCAGGTTTGGTTTCTCCTCAGGCCTCTCTCCTGGACTTGTGGACGGTCACCTTCTGCGTCCTCACATGGTTTTTCCTTTGGGTGTGCACATGTCTGGTTTCTCTCTAATCTCTCTAATTCTCCTAATCTCCTCTTCTTATAAGGACACCAGTCAGATAGGATTAGGGTCCACTCTAACGACCTCATTTTAATTTAATTCCCTCTTTAAAGGCCCTATCTCTACATACAGCCACATTCTGAGGTACCAAGGGTTGGGCTTTCAACATGAGTTTTGGAGGAACACAATTCAGCCCATAAGATGCTCAAATGTTTTACAAAATTTTTACCCCTAGATTTTCAGCCTTTGCTGTCTCTACTTCCCTTCATGACTATTTTAAATCCCCCTCAGTTAAAAAAGTCATGCACCCTTCCTCATAGAGGAATTCCAACTTCATGCCTGGTCCATACAGCCACGATTCCTCATCTTCATTCTTCAAGACCCATTCTTGATATTTTCATTCTTCTATGATCTTGTCTTTTTTCCTCCGAACGCTGAGACTCTTTGTCAGGAACCGTCTTGTGGATTTTGTTATTATAATGTTCAGTATGGACACGCAGTATCTTTCATTACTACCCTCCAGTAGTCACCATACCTAGAAGGAAATTCAGCCACTCTGTGCAACAATCCAATACCTCACGTATGCGTAGATTCATGATTTATATGGTCTAGAGAAAAGACTGACTCTGAGTCCTGGTTCCGAAGGTAGTGATAAACCTCAATTTGTTATCTTTTTGCTCACCCAGGTTCATGCCAAGTCTACGGGATCTAGTGCAGACCCCAGGAAAGGGAGGGAGGGGGGTAACACTAAGCCTGCTCCTGTTTCTACCTGCCTGGTTGCTTAGGGAAAACTCTGTAGCATCCATGCCCATATGGGTTCTGAGATGTTTTTCTCTTTCTCCATATTTGAGTGAATCTTTTTTTTCTCTCTTAATTTAGGGAAGTCCTTTCATTCCTTTCTCAAAGTCTAGTCCAATAGGCTTCTTTTACAAAACCTCTCCATGCTACATCCTCTGCAGACCCTTTCCAGTTCTTGTCTTAGACCTTGGGGGGCACAGTGAAAGGAAGCAGGGAAACCTTGGCCAAAACCACTCTCTACATTGCTGCGCACTTCCACTGGAGCTTGTTAGTTACCTAAGATGAGGGGGGGACAACCCACTTATTGGTATCTCAAAATACATAGCACAAATGCAAATAGGGAACTGCAGACAATAGGCCAGGAATTATCTGCTTTCTGCTCTGGTTTAAAACGGTTTTTACCTTGTAGCGTGTTAAAAACAAGTGGGAGAACAAGATATTGGCCAGAACAAGATATTATTCCAAAGGTGCAAGAAGTCGGGACACATGGCAACTTGTGGCTTATACCTAGAATGCGCTTGTTGTTGTAGTGGAGGGAGGTAGCTTTGACACATCCATTTTCAGCTGACATAGTTCTAACAGACGGCAGGGCAGTTTCCTGATCTCTGAACCTCGGCAAAGACTGACAGAAAGAAGCCATTTTCCGATTGCCTCGCTTTCTGATGGTGACACCTGGCAGCCTCCCTGGAGGGCCTGTTTTACACAGAGGCTATGGTGGACGGCCTGGAGCCTGGTCCTCCAGCCCCTCCAACTATTTCCTAATAGTGCATGCCCCTCTATTTTTTAAACCATTTCTTAAAATTGCTAGGCTGGTTTCAATCATCTATAGCAGAACTCTGCCTGAGGCATTTCCCCAATCCAGAGGAAGTCTAGATAACAGGAAAAGACTTGGTTGACCCTGTGACTTGCTTCTTCTCCTTAAGAATGCACAAGGAGACTTTTGCCTTCCCAACAACACCGCCCTAGTCTCCATGTCAACGATACCTTCAGACCTACCTTGCATTAAACTTGCAATTCCAGTGGTCTTTGATCTTAAAAACATCTTCCCACACATTTCTTAACATCACAAAACGTATTTATGAGAGGCTAAAACCTTACATTGCCACAATTAGTACTTAGAAATAGAACGTAAGGTACACATTTGGTGAAGTACATATTTGGTTAAAGGCTATTTGTTTTGGCTTATGATTAGGCCATGGAAAGATAAGTGATTATCAATATTTGTTTTCTTTTGCAGGGTAACTCTTTTGCCTATAGAAAAGGACATTAATAAATTATATGAAGTGCTATACATTATGTATATTAAAATGTCTCAATCTAGAAAAAAATTTGTTTTCCTTGCCTTATGGGGTGAAAGGAGATGTAAAAAAAGAGGTTTTCTTTTTTTTATTGAGGTGGAGTTGACATATAGCATTATATTAGCTTCATACATAATACAACATAATGATTTGATATTTGTATATGTTGCCAAATGATCACAATAAATATAATTAACATGTGTATCCATACATAGGTACATTTTTTTCTTATGATGAGAACTTTATTTTCTATGATGAGGACTTTTAAGATCTCCTCTCTTAGCAACCTTCAAATATAAAATACAGTATTATTAACTGTGGTCACCATGGTGTACATTACATCCCCATGATTTATTTATCTCATAACTGGAAGTTGGTACCTCTTGACCCCCTTCACCCATTTTGCCTACCCTCACCCCCATTAAAGAATGCTTTTAGGTTTTTTGCCATTTCTAAATAAAAATGATATAATGTTTACACCCATACTCAGAAAGTGAAAATGTCAAGTGGTTTCTTTGTGTTATGAACATTGTTGTATCTACCGTATGCGTTTGGATTACCCACAAGGACACTGTCTCTCAGATCCGTGAGATGTCCTTTCTTAGTGGGATAAAGTCATAATAATAATAAAACTAATTAAGGGACAGTCATATAACTGTATCAATTAGCCCTCTCCAAACTCTGTGATATAAATGTGACCATCCGCTGGGATGTGCTGGGATATAATAATATAGACCCTATACTTAGGTCTTCCATTATCATTTTATTTCCACTCACTGGGACGCTCTAAAATTCATACTTGAGAGCGCCTGGGTGGCTCAGTCGTTAAGCAGCTGCCTTCAGCCCAGGTCGTGGTCCCCAGGGTCCTGGGATGGAGCCCCGCATCGGGCTCCCTGCTCCGCGGGAAGCCTGCTTCTCCCTCTCCCGCTCCCCCTGCTTGTGTTCCCTCTCTCGCTGTGTCTGTCTCTGTCAAATAAATAAATAAAATCTTTTAAAAAAATAAAAATAAAAAATAAAATTCATACCTGACATAAAGATCAAACTTCTCCCCTCACCCATTGGAGCTGCTGAGCGAAGGCCACTTGGATAGCTGCCAGGGAAAATGTTTCCTCTCTCTTTCCTCTGCTTCTTTTTCCCTGAGTTACCTTCATTTCTCCACTTGGCCCGTTTAAGCTGGCTTTAAGCTGATCCCATACCAATGCTCCCTCTCTCCTGTTCCCCACACGAGTTGTGGGAAATGTTCATGCCTGGTTTCCCTGAAGAGCTCTGAACTACAGGCTAATCTTGATAAAGAATCAACTTCAGGCAGTCAAGCTGCCCATCTGTTGCCTTAATATTACCCACGGCCCCCTCTACTGTGTCCCCCATATTTTGTGCCTTATTGACATCTCTTTTTGTGAAGATTTAGTAAAAGGGAAGAGACACCCCGATCTGAATTCTTGTGTGTGGGGAATGTACAGAGATAATAACCCCCCAACAGCTCACTCCAAAATCCTTTTCATAAATTCTATTTCAATTGCCTTTGCTCTGCACTACAGAGATGCTCTCCTCATCCTTCTGCATTGTGCTTAGGTGACACAACCAGCCACAGGCTGTTAGTCTTTGTACTTGTCCTCCTCGTCCTGCCTGGGTTCCTGCACTCCATGCCCCCTCCCAACGGGGATATGCTCTACACCTGGGAGACTCCAGGGCACCAAGCTCCCCAGACCTAATGTGGTCTGACACGCCTAAATGATGGGACTACTATATTCCTCAGGAAGGAAAAGAAAGGTGAAACCGAATGGGAGAGAAAAGGAAGGAAAAAGAAGAGGGAGAACAACAGGATGAGGAAATTTTTTTTAATTGAAGCATAGTTGACATACTATTAGTTTTAGGTAAACAACGTAGTGATTTGACAATTCTATCCGTTATGAAATGCTCACCACGACAGGTGTAGTTACCATCTACCAAAATTAAATAGACATTCTCGCTATGGCATTTTTGTGCATGACCTTTACTGATAAAGTTTTCTTCTACTCTTCACTTGCTACACATTTTTTTAAAGAATGATATTGTATTTTAACAGCTTATCTGTATCTGTATCTCTTAGTATGGTCATATATTTTTTCTCTTATTAAGGAAGTTATATTAATTAGTTTTATAGTATAAAACCATAGTTTTAGAGCATAATATAAAACTAACCTTATAAATCTAGAAAAAAATCCAACTTAACGATAAGGATGTATTTTATTACTGGACTTTTATATTTTCTTAAGTTTCATTTAATATTTGCATTCAAATTCATGTGTGAGAGTGGAATCTTATTTTCCTTCTCACATAGTCTTTGTTAGGTTTGGGGTATCAAAATTACTGCTAGTGTCACAAAATTAGTTGAGATTTTTTTTTTCCCATTCGTTTTTCTGGAAGTTTTTATAAGATCAGAAATATCTTTATAAATATTTGATAAATTCATATCTCAGATCTTCTGGGTCAGGTATTTTTTGGTGGAAGATTTCAAATCATGGGTTCTTTTGTCAATGCCTATGGAAAGAATTACATTTTCTACTAAAAACATTTAGTAAATCACATTTTTCAAGAAATGTAAGTTTTGAGGTTTATTAGCACTAGATTTTCCTCATCTTGTCCTAGCTGTTTCGTCATGGGAACATCTGTGGTTGTGTCTCTTTTTAAGTATATTTTTCACTGTTCATTATTCCTGCTTAATCTTGCCAAATGTTTGTCTACTTCACTGATCTTTTCTTTTGGCATTGTTGCCCTTCCCCCTTGTATTTTTGTTTTAATATTTTGTTACTTTATCTTTTTATCTGAAAGAGAAGTAACAGCTGATACCACAATATCACAACGGATTACAAGAGACTACTATGAAAAATTATACACCAGCAAATTGGACACAACCTAGAAGAAATGTATAGTTCCTAAAAACATAGAGTCTTTCAAAACCAAATGAGGAAGAGATAGAAAATCTAACCAGACTAATTACTAGTAATGAAATTAAATCAGTAATCAAAAAACTCCCAAGAAACAAAAGTCCAGGACTAGATGGTTTCACAGATGAATTCCACCAAACATTTAAAGGAGAGTTAATACCGATTGTTCTCAAAGTACTCCAAAAAATACACAAAGGAATGCTTCCAAATACATTCTATGAGGCCAGACAACATCACATGATCCCCAAATCAGACAAAGACACTAAAAAAACCCTGCAAGCCAATATCTCTGATGGACATAGATGCAAAAATCTTCAAGAAAACATTAGCAAACTGCACTTAACAATACATCAAAAGGGGGGCACCTGGGTGGCTCAGTCAGTGTCTGCCTTCAGCTCAGCTCATGATCCCAGAGTCCTGGGATTGAACCCCGTGGCAGACTCCCTTCTCCCTTTCCCTGTGCCCCTTCCAACCCCTGATGCTCTCTCTTGCTATCTCTCTCAAATAGATACATAAAATCTTTAAAAAACACCCAAACATTAAAAGGCTCATTTAACACGATCAGGCGGGATTTATTCTGGGGAGGCAAGGATGGTTCAGTACTCACAAATCAAGCAACATGATATAACACGTTAACAAAACAAAGGATAAAAATCATATGATCATCTTAATAGATGCAGAAAAAGCATTTGACAAAATTCAAGTTCTGTTCATGATAAAAACTCAATAAAGTAGGGTTTAGAGGGAACATGCCTCAACATAATAAAGACCATATGTGAAAAACCTATAGCTAACATCATACACAATGGTGAAAAAATTGGGAGATTTCCCCAAAGACCAGAAATAAGACAAGGATGTTCACTCTCACCACTTTTACTTAACATAGTCCTGGAAGTCCTAGCCATAGCAATCAAACAAGAAAAAAAAAAAAAAAAAAAAAGCATCCAAACTGGTAAGGAGGAAGTTAAGCTGTCACTATTTGCAGATGACATACTATACATAGAAAACCTAAAGACTCTACCAGAAAACTATTATAAGTAATAAATGAATTCAGGAAAGTTGCCGGAATCAAAATTAATAAACGGAAATCAGTTGCATTTCTATACACTTAATAAGAAGTAGCAGAAAGAGAAATTAAGAAAACAATTCTATTTATAATTGCACTCAAAAGAATAAAATACCTAGGAATAAACTTAACTGAAAAGGAGAAAGACCTGTACTCTGAAAACTACAAAACATTGATGAGACAAATTGAGGACAACACAAACAAATGGAAAGATATTCCATGCTCATGGATTGGAAGAATTAATATTGTTAAAATGTCTGTACTATCCAAAGCAATGTATAGATTCAGGGCAATCCCTGTCAAAAAAAACCCAACAGTGTTTCCTGCAAAACTAGAACAAATAATCCTAAAATATGTGTGGAACCACAAAAGACCCCGATTATCCAAAGCAATCTTGAGAGAGAAGAACAAAGCTGAAGGCATCACATTCCCAGATTTCAAGATACACTACAAAGCTGTAGTAATCAAAACAGCATGGTACTGGCACAAAAATAGACACAGATCAATGGAACAGAAGAGAGAGCCAAGAAATAAACCCAAACTAATATGGTCAGTTAACCTATGACAAAGGAGGCAAGGATACACAATGGGGAAAAGAGAATCTCTTCAATAAGTGATGTTAGGAGAACTGGGCAGCTATATGCAAAAGAATGAAACTGAACCATACACAAAAACAAATTCAACTTGAATTAAAGCCCTAAATGTGAGACATAAAACTATAAAAATCCTAGAAGAAAACACACACAGTAATTTCTTTGACATTGGACTGAGCAACATTTTTCTAGATATGTCTCCTCGGGCACGGAAAACAGAAGCAAAATTAAACTATTGGGAATACACCAAGGCAAAAAGCATTTGCACAGTGAAGGAACCCATCAACAAAATGAAAAGGCAACCTACTAAATGAGAGAAGATATTTGTAAATGATATATCCAATAATGGGTCAATATCCAAAAATATATAAAGAACTTATATAACTCAACACCAAAAAAAAAAATAATAATGATGATAATCCAACTTAAAAATGGGCGGAGGAACTGAAAAGACAGTTGTCCAAAGAAGACATTCAGATGGCCAACAGGCACATGAAAAGATGCTCAACATTACTAATCATCAGGGAAATAGAAATCAAAACCACAGTGAAATATCACTTCACACTTGTCCCAATGGCCAGACTCAAAAAGACAAGAAATAAGGAGTGTTAGGGAGGATTGGAGAAAAAGGAACAATTGTGCACTGTTGGTAGGAATGTAAACTGGTGTAGCCACTATGGAAAACAGAGTATGGAGGTTCTCAAAAAACTAAAAATAGAAGTACCATATGATCCAGTAATTCCACTACTGGGTATTTACCCAAAGAAAACAAAAACACTGATTTGAGAAGATATATGCTCCCTTATGTTTACTGCAATATTTACAATAGCAAAGATATGGAAACAACCCAAGTGTCCATCAAGAGATGAATGGATAAAGATGTGGTAATAGATATAGGAACATTACTTAGTCTTGAAAAAAATGAGACCTTGCCACGTGTGACAACATGAATGGACCGAGATGGTAGTATGTTAAGTGAAATACGTCAGATAGGAAAAGACAAATACCATATGATTTCACTTATATGTGGAAACTAAAAAACAAAGGAACAAACACAAAAGAAGAAACAGATCCATAAATACAAAAAACTAACTTGTGGTTGACAGAGAGGAGAAGGTTAGAGGGATGAGCAAAATGAGTGAAAGGAAGTGGGAGGTACAGGCTTCCAGTCATGGAATGAATAAGTCACAGGACGAAAGGTACAGACAACATAGGGAATCTAGTCAATAGTATTGTAATGGCATTATATGGTGATAGATGGTACCTACACTCGGGTGAACATAGCCTAACATATAGAGTTACTTCATCACTATGTTGTACACCTAAAACTAATGTAATATTTCGTGTCAACTATACTTCAATTGAAATTTTTTAATTAATTAACCATGAAAATAAGCAAAGGATTCAAATAGAAATTTCTCTAAAGAAGATGTACAAATGGCCGATAAGTACATGGAAAGATGTTCATCATTAGTCATCAGGGAAATGCAAACCAAAACTGCAATGAGATATCATTTCTTACCTGCTAGGATGGCTATAATTAAAAAGAAAAGGAAAGTAAATGTTGGCAAGGATGTGGAGAAATTGTGACCCTCGTACAATGCCAATGGGAATGTAAAATGTAAATGGCTGTGTAAAACAGGTGACTTCCTCAAAAAGCTAAACAGAATTACCATATCAGCTAGCAATTCTACCCTAGGTATATACCCAAGGTAACTGAAAGCAGAGATCTACACAGATACTTGCACACCAGTGTTCACCGTAGCATTGTTCACAATAGCCAAAAGGTAGAAATGATGCAAATGTCCATCAACAGATGAATGGATAAACCAAATGTGTGTGTGCACAATGGAATAGTATTCAGTCATAAAACGGAAGTTTTCACACACGCTAGAACATGGATGAACCTTGAAAACATTATACTAAGTGAAATAACCCAGACGCCAAAGTATAAATATTATATGAATCCACTTACGTGAAATATCTAGAAGAGGCAAATTCATAGAGACAATGTGGATTTGAGGCTATGAGGAGTTGGGGGAAAACAGGTATGAATTGGTTGAGTTTCTATTTGGGTGGTAGTTAAAGACTCGGAAATAGTAGTGATGGTTGGAGAACATTGTAAATGTAATTAATGTTTTTAAATTGTAAACTCAAAAGTGGTTCCAAATGGCATGCCTTACATTCTATACATTTTACCACAATACAATTTTTTAAAAAGAAAAAGAAATTTGATTTTTTAATAACATCCCCCAACAAACCAAAATCAGTCAACATTGGAAAAACAGGAATTCTGAAGTGGGAAATGGCAGACTCCAAATCATTGCCTGGAAATTACTTAAAACCAGCTGCTTGTACAAAATCCACTTGGAATAAGGGGAAGGAAGGACAGGGTGGTGGGCTGAGCTGTTTTTCTCCCAACCCCACTGATCCAGCTGTATCCTAAACTTGGGCTCATGTCTCCTTTACAGTCTGCCTTCTGAAATCACTGCGTTGTTTAAGCAATCAGCCAGGAGTGGCAAAATCACGGGGGTCCCTAGGCTTAGAAACGTCATGTAGGTGTACACGGCATTGTGCAAAAGGTCCCACTTGCTCATCTGAGCTGAGAACAAATCTCTTTAAGCCACCTTCTTGTCTAAATCTGAACCTAACTCCACAGGAGGAATGGACAGGATTTTGACAAAATGACGCACGAACTAGGAGACAGACTCCTAGGGCACAGAAGGTAAAGCACAAGGGAGGCTGGCAGATGCAACTCAAAGACTCAGGTGCTCTCACTACACAGTGGTGGAATCTCGTAAGGGTTCAGTCTGTTCCAGGAATATGCTTTAGGCTCAGACTTCCTAGGGTTTACCCTCCTCAGGTTGTGTTCATTCCCTCAAGGCTAGTCCTCCAGGTATACCTGGTTGAGGTTGAGCTGAAAGAAAGGAATCCTGGGAAACAGAAGGAGAAAGAGAAAAATCAAAAAGCCACCGAGATATGAAGACATCATGAAGTGGAGACAAAAAGAGAAACGGATTTCAACAAGCAGTCTCAAATTGTCAGTCTTTGTTTGGTGTTTACTGGGTTCAGAACAGTTTGGAGCCAAAAGAAACCGAAGGCATGGTTCATGCTCCTTAGAGAACTATCGTTTTAATGAGTACCTATTTCGTACCTAGCCACTGTGCTGGTCTCTGCCCAAATTACCACATTGCCTCCTTCCCAGGGAGGGAGGTGTTGTGTTATGAACTTGTAACATCAAGATGGAGAGACAAAATGGAGAGTTGCAAAACAGAAAATACAGAGAGCTGGAGAGAAAACACAGAAGGACAGTCAGGTGGTATGCAGGAGAACGATAACTGATGTCTCCATATGGGTGGCCAGATAGACTCCACCAATGAGAGAAAAGGTAAATTAAGAAGTGACATGGCATAAAAGCCTTCCCTTGACTAAGATCAAATCTGGCTGGGTTCACAGGTGCGAGGACAGTCACCAGAACTCAGGAACAAGATGAAGTATAAAGTGAGGACGCTCTCAGGTGACTTGAGCTCTGACTCCATGAGAGTCTTCACCAGCAGTGCGTGCTTCAGGATCCCAAGAATCACAGTGTATCCTCCATGTGGACGTAAGAAGAGTACATCTCTCTGGAGTCAACCCTTGGTGAGAGCTTAGATGTGAGCAGGAAAAAATCTCACCCCTTAGCTCTCCCCTGATCCCAACTATTTCCTTTAAACGTCCTACGTAGTTTGACTTCGGTCTTGAATATGTCCTGTCCCTAAGATTATCCGTGTTAGTGTGTGTCCTAAGGGTAAAATAGGCCCGCTTCTTTAGTATGTAAGCTGCTTTGAGGAACGATTTAAAAAAAAAAAAAAAGAAAGAAAGAAAGACTGCATAGTGTCTAAGGAGGATTCAAAACCCTTCCAAATGGAATTCCAATGTGTCTATAAAACGTATCCTTCAAAAAATCTCATTGATCACTTTACAACTCATCAATTCTCCACACTTTAAATTGCCAAGCGCAACTCATACCCTCCGTCCTGCTGACTTCCTTGCTTAATCATGCTTGTCCAACCAATGAAAATCTATCATCTATCTATTTGAAGTCACTTCCCATCCAAATTCACCCTTCCACCTAAATGTGGCCCACACACTAAAGCTCCGCCGACCCCAATCCCGCCCCCTCCCCCACATGTCCAATGCCTTATCCTCCTACCTACCATTAGCCCAAACTCACATTTCTCCTTTCCCAAATCACCACACCCTTCTTCTTCCCAAGTATTTGATAGATAAATCACTCTCTTCTATATCAGATTTATCTCACAGAGATAAATCACTCTCTTCTATAATCAGATCTCATTATCTTAAAATACTCACAGGATCTAATTCTCTCATGTGATACCTCTTCACCTTTCCAAATAGAGGCATCCTAGGAAGGTGTGGAATTTTCCGCCTCATCTTATCATGAATCCTGCTACTTGCAAATGAATTCCTCTCACACAATCCATCTCTCCTTCCACACAAAGGCTACTTCTACAGGATGCCCAGTTCAATTTGAATTTCCGATAAACAATGAATCATTTTTTAGTATAGGTAGCCCCATGTAAAAAAGCTTAAAAATACATTATTTATCTAAAATTCAAATATAATGGGGCCCCCTGTATTTTTTTTTTTCTTTCTAAATCTGGCAACCCTAGATACCACACACTCTCCTTGGGACCAATATGGCAACTCATTTTCTAATGCCTCATCTCAGGAAAAGGTCTCAGACTGATAAAATGTGCCTGTCCAGGGTTGCAGGTCAAATTTCTAACCATTCAACCCTACTCACAATGGTTGTCCCTTACCCTTCATTTCAATCCCCATGCCCAGATGCTCTTCAAAACCAAAGCAACCAGAAGGGGATCCCTTACCCAAAGTGAATTCCCAGATGGCAAAAACAGGTGACTCCGAGGGAAAAAGAGGAAAAGTCTGGAAGGATGCTATACCAAAATGAGGCATAAGAAGGAGAGTTCAATGGCAAAGACAATAACACATCAGCCACACATATTCTGAGGAGGAAGTGGGAATTACAACTTGGGACAGGGGTCAATTCTTTTAGCCTCCACTACCACAGTATAAGGACTGGGTCAGGAACACCCACCTCATGGGAGACCTAGCCTACAATAAAGTAACCACTCCCTACAGTGGTCACAGGGTCCTGCTTACCCTTTGCACCAGGAGAAAGTCAAAGATCACCTTCAAAACAGATGTCCCAGACAGTGCTGAATGTCAGCTTGTCAAGGAACATGACAGGTACCCAGTCTAAGGAGATGCACGTCTGTTTCAGCAAGAGGGTGGCCATGAAGTTGAAGGCCAAGACAGAAACTTGACCTGCTTCCTTGAGTTCTTCTTGGGAGAGATGCATGTTCTGGTAAAGATGGAATGGAGCCGCTTATGGCATAGGAGGAGATATGCCCTTTCTCCCCTCCAGACTTGAGCTGGCTCCTCCACTTGAGCTCTTTTGAAAGGAGACTTTGGATATGGCCAAATCTCAGGTTGCTTTCCGTCAGATTGCCCAAAGGAAGTTCTGCCCTCCCATATAATCCACTCCCTCCCCGTGTACTGGACCCTGCATACTACCAACTTTATTTCTTGTTACTTCCTTAAACTGATTCCCTCTTTGTTTTGTTTTAACCTCTTACCCTCTTACTCAGGCGATATCACTGTTTCTTCATCCTCCCCTGCTGCAAGGTAATTAATTCTTATTCCGCTGTCCATTTACTTAATTACATGGGGTTCTATCCCTACGCAAGAAGACAAATAACATATATTACATGTCAGGGGTTGGGCATTCTACAAACAAGAGTCATGCTAAAAATAAAAAGAGACCACTTAACTTGATTTAATCCAGTATTTCCTACATTTACTTGACAAAACAACCATTTATTTGACCCCCCTCCCCTTTCCTACCCCCGTCCCCATGTAATACCCATATTCATCTTCTTCTGTGGGAATAGAACTTGCGGATAGGTGTGGCTATGTGACTAAGGTCTGGCCAATGAGATGCAGGTGGCCTGCAGGCCTGCGACTTCTTGGAGACTTCCTCTAATAAGAGCTGGCACACACCCTTTGCCTTTTCTTGAATCCTCCTCCATCCTTCTGTCTGAAACCTGAATATGATGGTTAGAAATCTACCCACCAGATAAGGGATGATGGACTATGAACGGGAAGGAACCTGGGTCCCTGAAGACTTTGTGGAACAAAGCCATCACCACAACCACGGACTGCCTGCCTACCTCCTTTTGTAAAGTTTCTTCCGATCCTCCCAAGCAGAAACACCCACTTCCTCCAATGTTCTTATTGCGCTTCACACAGATCTTTCCTCTAATACGTATCTTATCGAATTAAACTTGTCTCTTATGCACAGGGATTTACCAAATCAAAGCCCATTCTGATTGACAGGCAGTGGATATCGTTTTGAGGAGGAACCCGAGCCTAACTTTTTGTTGAGTGGAAAAGAAAGTCACAAGTGATTGGTGTTACCTGCCTTGAATTTGGCAAGGAGACTGGTAATTTGCCCCATAGAGTTGCTACCTCTGAACCCGGCGTATTTCGATTTCATTTTTTTTTAAAGATTTTATTTATTTATTTGACAGAGAGAGAGGGAGAGAGCATACAAGCAGGGGGAGTGGCAGGCAGACAGGGAGCCCCATGTGGGGCTCGATCCCAGCACCCCGGGATCATGACCTGAGCCAAAGGCAGACATTTAACCTACTGAGCCACCCAGGCGCCCTATTTCATTTTTAACTATGATTTCTAAAGGGTGAGGAACCAATCTTTTCTTACTTTCCATTTCCAGTGCCCAACTAGATTATAGGGTAGAATGCAAATTGCATGACTTTTAAAGATAAAATGAGACTCCTAATTTAATGCTGCCAGCGAGGAGCAGCAGGGCCGCCAAGTCACACGGGCAGAAGCAGCTGGAGCCTCCGGGGCCTGCACACTGGCCACAAACAGGACTCCACGGGCCAGCCGGAGGCAGGTGGGGGGGTGGGGGCTGGGAACAAGGAACAAACAGCTGCAGAGGCAGCGGTCACTGGACCCAGGAGGTGGCCCCGCACAGCTGCTCCCTTTCCCGGGAGACCAGTGGGAGACTTTGCAGGAGGGGTCAGGGTGCCACTGAGCTGCTGAACACCATGGAGTACCAGGGCCCGGGAAGCTACGCAGGAGGTGCCCGCTGCGGGGTAGGACACGGACGTTTGAGCCTCGGCCGACTTGCACCTCTCTGGTTGCAACTGCAGTATCTGAAAGAAGCCACAGAACAGACACTTCCTTGCTCAGGCTTTTGAAGCCTGAAGGGAGCCAAGAGCGTAAGCACACACTCATGCAAAGCACACTGAGCCTAGCACACCTGTCCAGCCAAATGAACAGACCTGTCAGAATCTCCAGAAGTAAGAAAAAAAGAATTTTATTTGAGCCCAACTTAGGCCGGCTGCCAGGAAACGCGCTCTTCACAGGGAAGAAAGTGTTCTGGAGAAGGAGCGGTTTTTACAGGGTCATATACTTTTTTATACCTTGTAAGAGCTCAAAAGACTACAGATTGGCATACAGGCAGGAATGAGCTTTTTCACAAAGGAATGTCGGGAGTAGGAACATCCACCGATGGCTCAAGGACAGGCTGGCTTTCCTTTAGACTACTCATTTACAAAGCGGACGTACAGTGTATTCGTGGTGCACCATACACTAGGCTTTTGGTTTGAGCAAAGTTTATGTATGGTCATGCTATCTTAGAAAGAATTTCCAAACGGCTTCCCCTGTGTATGAGGTCTTCAGAGAGTTTTTCTCTCATCACCTTCTGTAAGAGCGGGGGCATCCAGCGCCTCTGCACGCCCCGCTCATACCCTGGAGGCTCTGGATTGGCCCCACACTGCCTGGAGGAGGGCACTGGGTGGAGTGTGGTCGCTGAGGGATTGAACGGCAGGAACTGGGAGGCCACAAAGGAGCACAAAGGCATCATCAAGACCATGTCTGAAGAGTGAGCTCCTGCGTCTCCATTCCAGAAGTTGTAATGCTTGGGGCCGGCAGCTCTGCTGTCCTCGCGGCACCTCGGTGGTGCTCGTGAGGGTGGCTGGTGGGTGTGGACCCAGGCAGCCGGTTCCATTGGCCAGTGGCCATCTTGACCTCTGCGGTTTGTCCCAGCTACTCGTTTCTTTAGGCAGCTCTTTGCTCCTCCTCAGCCCAGACTGGGACATAGGCTAGTTGACATCCATCTTTCTCTTCCCAACTTTTGTGTGACCTATTAGGAAAATCAATATTTTGAACAGTGAAGCAATTACTGTGGCTTAACCCCACCACAAAGATAAAATGAGACCCTCGAATTTGACACCCGTGACAAGTCACTTTGAGGCGCTTGTTCGTTTTCCTCTTGCTTGGGTGTATTTCAGTGAGAAAATCTGAGCTGCTCTAGGAAATCAAGAGATGAAGATGCTATCCTCTTGGAGTTGTTGGACCATCAACTCGGTGATTTTTAAAAATATGCTGTTGGTTGTTTTCCTTGGCATAGATCAAAGAGAAAATACTTTTGGGAGACTCTTAACTCCGCTGAATCAGGGTTTTGGTGAGTGACTAATAGAACAAAGTGGACGCCTGACGAATATGGTACCTGTGGCTAGTTGGAATTCCTCCCTCCAAATCCTAAAACGGTCTCTGGACAAGACCCAAGCAATGCAGATGTATTTTCCTTCCTCTGATCTCAGATTCCTTCTCTGGTTAAAGGATCAATTCTCCTTAGTATTTTAGAACCCAGCCTCCCCTATCTCCTGAGTGGCCTCTGATACCCCTTTCCTGAATCTTCATCCTCTATTGGCATTTTTCCTTTAGCGACATATTCAAATCTCTTTCACCCTGAAGCTGTAGGCCCTACTCCCTCTGGAAGTCCTATGTTCTACAGTAGAGATGGCCTTTCATTTTTCATTTTTATAGCCAAAATTCTGGAAAGAAATGATACAGCTTGTGTCCTGTTCTTCCCTTTCCACCACACTCCACAGAAACTGCCCCTATTAAAGATGAAAAACTCTTGATTCCTAAACTCCCTAGATCTTCTTCAGAGAAGGAGTATAAGATGGTGGTAACAAGCACAGACTCAGAAAGTCAGACTGCCAGGGTTTAAATCCCCATTCTGCCACTTACCAGCAGCATGATCTTGCACGAAACACTTAACTTCCTTGTACTTCATTTCCCTCATCCATAAGATGGGGCTGTTGTGAGGATTAAACAGCAAAACGTTCTTGAATGACTGAGTTAGTACACATAAGGAGCCTGTAACATGCCTAGAACATAGAAATTCCCAACTGATCTCTGTATGACACTGCTGTCATCAACCTTTTATTTGAAACTCTCCTCCCTTGCCCTGACCCATTTTTGTTTGTTCATTTTCCTCATAATTTGCTGGCTGCTCCTTCTTATTCTTTACCCTTGTCTCCAGGTTTCCTGTTTTGCTTCTCTCTATATTTTAAAATAAAGTCATCTTTCTAAATAAATACATAATAAAAATAAAAACTCTCTAAAGAATTTTAAGCTTGGAGATAATTCAGCCATCCTATGAATGGCTTCCGTTTCCTGCGAGGTCCATTAATCGAACTCACATTCAAGTATCTCTTTTCTCCCATCTTCCATTCCAGTCCATCTTCAACTCATTGCATCTGTGAAGCTTCACCTCATATTTCATCCCCTCCAGAGTCTTTTCTAGACTTTTCTCGAATTCTTAATTAAGTACCCCTTCTCTGTGCTCCCAGACTGTAACATGTAACTTCTACCTCTATGACACCACTTACAGCACCTGCTGTCTCCACGCTAGAGTGTGAACCGTTAGAGGAATGGGACTGAATCTCACCTGTCTTTATATTCCTAAAATCCAATATAGAGTCATATGAATTGGTAGTGCTCCAGAAACATTTGTTGAGTGAATGAAACAATAAATAAAATGAGCACTTTGATTGGGCCAATGTCTCTTGAAAGAAAAGGCTGAAGAGTTCACCAAGTACTGAGACCTTCTTACATGCAGTGCAGGGATCAGAACCATTTGCTTTATTTTTATTCCAGTACTTTCCCACAACACACTCACCACTATTGAGGTAGTCATACAAATATAGTGGTTGCAAGCACAGGCTCTGGTACCGGACTCTTCATCTTCCAGCTTCACCAGTTACTAAATGTGTTATCTTGGGCAAGTCATTTAATCTCTACGTACACCAGTTCCCTCCTCAGATAAACTTAATACATATCAGAATTTTTCTTACAAGGTAATGAGATAACACATGTGAAGTGATTAGAACAGGGTCTGGAACATACCGTACATAGAACTTAAAATTATTATTTCAGGGGCGCCTGGGTGGCTCAGTCGTTAAGCGTCTGCCCTCGGCTCAGGTCATGATCCCGGGGTCCTGGGATCGAGCCCCACATCGGGCTCCCCGCTCTGCGGGAAGCCTGCTTCTCCCTCTCCCACTCCCCCTGCCTGTGTTCCCTACCTCGCTGTGTCTCTCTAATAAATAAGTAAAATCTTTTTTAAAAATTATTTCAAATATTAAGACGACTTTGGATATTTTGGCCTTACTTCGCTCAATTAAAAACAAATACTAAACTATGGGGCGCATGGGTGGCTCAGTTCGTTAAGAGAACCACTATTGATTTCCTCTCGGGTCATGATCTCAGGGTCCTTAGAACAACACCCCCACCCCCCGCGTTGGGCTCCCTCTCAGTGCGAGTCTGCCCGAGATTGTCTCCCTCTGCCCCTTCCCCTACTTGCGCGCTAAATAAATAAATAAATAAAAATCTAAAAAAATATATGAATCTAAAATAAACTGCAGCTCCCCCTGGAGAATTCCAGAATTAGAAACATGACTGGTTAACCCTGAAGGCGTGACTGGTAAAACCCTGATGATGTTCTCACTGCTCCCCATCCCCAGTACTTTGCTCACAATCGAAGTCCCTGGCTGCGTTACCCAGGCTTTAGTCCTTTATTTTCTTAGTGTTCAGCCTTCCTCTTTGCTGTCTGAGGGCTCTTTTAAAAAACTTTTGTTCACAGAACAGTTGAGCAGGGAAAACAGATCTCCATAGATACTTCGCTCTGAAGGGAATCCCATTTCTGCTCCAACCCAAGCAGACGGGATTACTCTTCGTTGATTCCAGCCCAGAAACGGGACGGGGGACCGTCCTGGTGTGAGCAGTCCCAGCCTCGGCGGCAGCTGCCTCCACCTACACAAGGCCACTACCACCCCAAGCATCTCAGCCGTCTCGCCAGCCACATCTTCGGTGACTGGGCGCTTCCGCTGCGCTTCGGGAGCCTCCATTTCTCCCAGATCCTTCGGGGTGTTTTTCTCAGGGTCGGCATTCGTCTCCGTTACGCTACTTCTGGCTCGAGTTCTCTTTTAACTGCTTTGAGGAAGGGGCCCAGGAGTCAGACACTGTAATATACACAACGTTGCTTCTTCTTAGACAAAGCGGCAGTGCAGTCCGGGCCTCAGCCCAGGACCCCGCAGCGTCCCGCACACTCCCGGGTTCCCGGCCCGCTCCGCCCCGAGCCGCCGCGGGCCCGGAGCGCAGGCGCCCCGGGGCCCCGCCCCGTCACAGGGGTTCAGCCCCCATTGGCCCAGAGGCCGGGGGCGGGGCGCCCCAGCCTCCGAAGCAGGGGTGGTCATGTGACTCGCGGGGGCGGGGCTGCGCCGGCCGCTTCCCAGCCTGGCTGAAAGGGCTCGCGTAGCCGGCCTTGTCGGCCCCTGAAGCGCTCCCTGGGTGGCCTCGCCCCAACTCCCCTCCCGAGTCGCGCAAAGGGAGCTGCTCCTGGCTCTCGTCGGCCCCCCCAGGTTTGCTTTCCTTCTTTTCCCGAAGGTGGGCCCTGAGGTCCACCGCCGCGAAGCCTGCGGCCGCCGGGAAACCCAAACCCCAGTGTCCGGAGACTAACCGGAAGTGCGGTCCCAGGCGGAGGGGCGGTGCCGGCGGCCGCCCGGGTAAGCGGGCCCGCGGGGCCTGGGAGGGGCGCGGCCGCGGGGCCCGGGGGAGGGGGAGGGGTGCGGCGGGACCAGAGCCAACCCCCCCACATGCCCTCCCCGGCCCCCCGGCCTGCGCAGGGTCACGGCTGCCCCGGCGGCGGGGCCCGGGACCCCCCCTGACGGCGGACCGAGAGGCGGTCAATGAAAAGTTGAAAGAAGAGCAGCTCAGTACGGCCGTTCTTGGAGAGGATAATAGTAAACGTTACCAGGCACTTTTCTAAGCGATCTGTATCTCTCATATTGGGGAAAATCCCAAGGACGTTGAATGAAGTCCCCCCCCCCCCCACCGCAACCACCACCATCTTTAAGACAGAGATTAGTTATGTTGTACTCAGATCTATACACAGAAGATTATTTAACCATGTCGTAACTATGGTTTAGAAAACTGCGTTATATGTAACATTGTACTGTATGCACTTACCAACTACGTCTTGGGGTGTATATGGTAGAAGAATGGGTCCTTGACCTTAGAAGTTGAGATAATGCAAACAAAAAACAATCAGCAGAAAGAAAAATCTAAACAAGTAAAACAGGACTCAGGGCTTTCTTAAGAAGTAAAAGTCATTATCCAGAAGGACTCTTAATGTTTCGGCTAGTGCTGGTTGGGAAGGAAGTGATGGCTCCCAGTGGCAGCTACTTCTTGCAGGAGAAACAGAAAGTAAGCAAATGTGGGAAGAGGTAAGATGTGGTTGAAGGCTGACGACCAGACTGGGGAGTAAATGGGACCGGTATTTAGATGTCCAGCTCCAGAAAAAATAAAAATTTCAGAAAAAATTATAAATTTCAACATTATTCATTTTTCTCTAGGAGAGGGAAGAATTGAGTGCTATGCATACTTACGGACTAGAGACCTTTTGAAGCCAAAAGGAAGACAGTCTTGAGTCTTCATTGTTATGGTAAGTAGCATGCCAGGCTGTATGTTTCTTTTTTTTTTTTTTTTTTAAAGATTTTATTTTATTATTTATTTGAGAGAGAGAGAATGAGAGATAGAGAGCACGAGAGGGAAGAGGGTCAGAGGGAGAAGCAGACTGCCCACTGAGCAGGGAGCCTGATGTGGGACTCGATCCCGGGACTCCAGGATCATGACCTGAGCTGAAGGCAGTCGCTCAACCAACTGAGCCACCCAGGCGCCCCAAGGCTGTATGTTTCTATATAAATGGATTTTGGAGTGGATGGGGTGGGGCAGTACTTGGGGAGGACAAGAAGGATTGGGGAAGATAATATGAAAAAGGGATTGATACTTTCTTAGCTCTTGAGATAGCAGAGTGATAAAACTGGATCCTGTTTTACTAACTTGAGTGTATTTTCTACTCCTTTCCAACATACATATTCACAATAGGCTTATAATAATTGCTTCTTGATTGATTTGCAGCCCCCAAAAAGGCAGTATGCCCGTTGCTTAGGCTCTGTAGTTAGAAAATTGAAATTTAAATCGTGGCTGCGCTACTTACTAGCTGTGAGTTCTTGGGTAGTAATATTTAATTGCCCTAAGCATCAGGTTTTCTGTTAGTGCAAATATTGGTATTAATACCTATCTTACACAGTTCTTGGGAAGATTAAATGAGGCAGTCCATGCAATCAGTGAAAGATAAATGAGGTAATCCCTCGCCTCGGGCTTGATAACAGTAAGCATTAGATTAATGCTTTATCGACTCTGCTTGTCCCATACACCCTTTAACCGTAAGAATAACCTTGAGCTTTGAAGTTCTATACTCAGCTTCTCTGCTTGGACTTTTATTGCATGCCTGCTTATTCTGCACACTCTGACCCTAGCCATGGAAGAGAGAACCAGTCTCTTCCTAGGGTGAGGTAAGAGAAACCTCTTGGAGAAGGGTCCCTGGTGGAACAGCCAGGGCTGCTCGCCTAGCTTGTTGCATTGCTATGGGGGTTCTAAGGATTATGGTGGTCCTTTATTTTGCTGTGGTATTTATTCATATTTTTCATTCATGCAACAAACATATGCCAGAGTCTAGGGATATTGCAGTGAACAAGACTAAGTCCCAACCCTAATGGAAGTTATATTCTAGTAGGAGAGAGAAGCAAATTAACGGATATAAAATATATACCCCAAAGTTGGAGGATGAGAAGTGCTATGAAGAGAAATAAAACAGGATAAGAGAACAGAGCTGTTTTATATAAAGTAGTCAGGGTGTGCCTCCTTTTGAGGAATTAATTTTCAGGGAGAGACTTGGATCACATAAAGAAGCAAGCTACCTGGCAGGAAGAACATTCCAGGCAGAAGGAACAAGTGCGAAAGTTCTGAGGTGGCTCGTGAGGCTAAAGATAGGTGGAGGTGCCACATTATAAGGAACAGTGAGAACTGGGTTTTATTCTGAGTCTGATAGGGAACAGTTGTAATATCTTGAACTAGGGAAGTGTCATGGTCTACTTTAAGTTTGACAACCAGACTGTATTTTATTTTCTAGGTGCTGACATCTAAAAGACTTAGATAAGAATAAGAAAATGATTTCCTTATTTTTTTAATTTTTTTTTTCTTCTTGGTGCCCCACAGTTTATTGGCTCCTTAGGGCAAATATGATACCCTGGGCTGATAACTTTAGGGAATACTCTGATTTCATTTGCCAGGCTATGACCAAGCTCCGAATCCTTTATTTCCACTCTGCTCTCCTTTTGACCTGAGCAGTAATACACATTTTAAAAGACAGAGCTTCCATAAACCTACCATTTTATATTAGCTATTTCTCTATATGCCCGCATATCTTTCCTTAGTTGTGATTCTGAATTTTTCCTTTTCATCCTAATATTTCTCCATAAATCTGTTTCTAGTTTTTGCATAATCTCCATACTCATCATTAACTGGCTGAGTTATTTTATTGTTTATGATTTAGTTAATTATTTTATATGGATTTTGAACAAGGCTTTACAGAAGAGGCAGGTGCAGAGGATGGACTTGATAAATAGGGTTTTTGTGTGTGTGAAGATGGAATTCAGAAAATAATAGAACCTGTCATTTATTATCTGTTGAGACACAGGCACTGAGCACTGAGTCCTTTGGTGGCGACATCTTAAGTTCTCGTGGCAGTTCCATGAGGCATGTAAGAGTATCTTAGCTGTTTTATCAAAGGAGAAATTGAAGCTGAAGGAAGTTAAGTAATATACCCAAGTTCTTGCAGTTACAGAGGAGCAGTGGGAATTTGAACCGAAATCTGATTCTAGAACTTGAACATTCAGTTTTAACTAGTGTAATATTTCGACTCTTAGCTACCATGTTCTTTAAAAAACAAACTAAAATATCTTTTAATTTTGAAATAATTTTAGACTTATGAAAAAGTACGAAATAGTACAAAGAATGTTCATATACCCTTTGCCTGTGATCCTAAATGTTAACATTTTACTATATTCGCTTTATGATTCTGTGTGTCTCTGTATACACATACATATACACATTTTTCTCTGAACCTTGTGAGAATAGGTTATAGACATAATGATTCTTCTCAAACTATGAGAACATTAAGCCCTAAAAGTCTTATGACATGCTAAGCCCTGAAGTCTTAAGAGATTAAGCGCCAAAGTCCTAAGGTATGTAATGAATTAACTTCTCTCCTATGCATGTACGGTGCTCCTAGCTACATACCATTCTTGGAAGAATTGAAAAAATAGTTACTCTAATCATTTTCTGTAGGGCTTCATTCTTTCCTAGAAACCCAGTTAAGAATGGCTGCCTTAAAATACAAATCGTTTATTTCCTAAAAACAAGGCTCTTCTCTTACCATTACAGCTATCAAAGTCCGGAAATTAACACTCAGATAATACTGTTATCTTACTCAAATTGAGCCAGTTCTTCCACTAGTGTCCTTTTCAGGAAAAGGAAAAAACTGGTTTTTGTCAGCCAAGATCAATCCATCATTCCCCATTTCATTTAAATGTCTTGTCTTCTTTGTCGTGGAATATATATCCTCAGGCTTTGTCTTTCATAACCTTGACTTTTTTTTTTTTTTTTAAGATTGTATTTGTTAGAGAGAGGGCACAAGCGGGGAGGGGCAGAGGGAAAGAGAAGCAGACTCCCCACTGAGCAGGGGGCCCACGTGGGACCACCACCTGAGCTGAAGACAGACATTTAACTGACTAAGCCACCCAGGCGCCCCATTGACTTTTTTTTTTTTTTTCTTTAAGAGGTTAGGCCATGTATTTAGTAGAATTTCCCTCAATTTGGGTTTGCCTGATGTTTCCTCATAATTAGGTTCAGGTTTTACATTTTTGGCAAGATAGCCCAGAGGTGATATTCTGTTCTGTTCTTTACATTCTATTTGGCACATTGGACATCATGTTACTAGTAATGGTGACTTTGATCACTTGGTTAAGGTGGTGACTTTCAGGTTTCTGTACTGTGAAGTTACTCTTCTTGTTTCTATAATTATTAAATATCTAGTAGGGAGATATTTTCAGACTGTGTAAAATCCTGATCTCATAAACTTTTCACCCACTGGATTTTTACCTGAAACAATTAAACACTCTTCTTTTGATTGGACATGGTGATTTTTAAAATTCCATCAGTTCTTCTACATTTAATTGTTGGCTTTTTTTTTTTTTAAGATTTTATTATTTTATTTGACAGAGACACGGCGAGAGAGGGAACACAAGCAGGGGGAGTGCGAGAGGGAGAAGCAGGCTTCCTGCCGAGGGATGTGGGGCTCAATCCCAGGACCCTGAGATCATGACCTGAGCCGAAGGCAGGCAGATGCTCAAGGACTGAGCCACCCAGACGCCCCTTGGCTTTTTTAATATAAGAAAAACTTCCAGGGCGCCTGGGTGGCTCAGTCATTAAGCGTCTGCCTTCAGCTCAGGTCATGGTCCCAGGGTCCTGGGATCGAGCCCCCATATCAGGCTCCCTGCTCCGCGGGAAGCCTAATTCTCCCTCTCCCACTCCCCCTGCTTGTGTTGCCTCTTGTGCTGTGTCTCTCTCTGTCAAATAAATAAAATCTTTAGAAAAGAAGAACTCCCTTCTCCATCTTTATTCACTTTTTTTTTATCTGTATAGATTCATGGATTCTTATTGTGTTACTTATTACAGTTACTGTTTATCTTGATGTTCTGTTTGTTCCAGATTTTACCATAGCAGCCCCTTCGGCCTGGCTTCTGGGTCCTTATGGCACATTATCACCACTTTTTGAGCACTTCCTTATCCTCTGGTACAAGATGTCCTGGGTTCATCTTGTACTTTCTAAACCCCGGAATCAGCCATTTCTCCTAGGAGCCCTGATAGCTTTCAGTGGAGAATGGCGTTTAGAAACCAAGACCTGAGTGTGTGTTATGCTCATTACTACTAGGATTTCATTCTCTTTATGACCTTTCAGCAGACGTTACTAGAAAAATAAAGTAGAATAAACACACACTTTGACACATACATGCATTTCTATTTTTTCTGTATATACTGTAAAACCTTGGCCTTACACTGATACTTCTAATTCCGGTTACAGAGTTCATTCTTGCCTTTCCGTTGTCTATATTTATAACTCCCTTCTCTGGCAGTGAGGAATCTGTGTGCCATTTTACCCATAGTATATTTACTTATTTGTTCAGTCCTAGGGTATGCATTAAGTAGTATATCTTTACCATCATGGGGAGGAAAAAACCCTACTAATGAGAATTCAGTAATTGTTTATAGTTCTTTTTATCTTTAGCTTGAGTTTGTATAGTCCTAATACTGTATTAAAGTACTGTTTGAGTTATTTTTTTCCCTTCTGGGTGTTGTGTTACTCATTTGAAACAGACTCATTTGTTTTTGTTTGTATTACATTTTGACATTTCTCTCTAGTGTCTTGTCTGTTTATTTACTGAATATGTGAAATGTAACAGTTCTAAAAGTAAAAGTGTTGTGTGTGTTACAAAAATGTATAGTCCCAGACGGTGACCCCCCACCTCTTTACACCAGTTCCATTTTCCTGTCCCTTTTAATTCCATTTTACGTACCTTGTGATGATAACCACATTCATTAGTTTCTTTTACCTTTTCCAAATTTCTTTTTGGCCAAATGAATAGATACATGTATAGATGTGTGTGTGTTTTTTAAAGATTTTATCTGTTGATTCATTTTAGAGAGAGAGAGCGCACTAGCGGGGGGGGCAGATCTATTGATTTATTTGAGAGAGAGAGAGAGAGAGAGCACTAGCGGGGAGGGCGGCAGAAGGAGAGAGAGAACCCCAAGCAGGCTCCACACTCAGCACGAAGCCCGATACGAGGCTCAGTCCCATGACCCTGAGGTCATGACCTGAGCCAAAACCAAGAGTCATGCCACCCAGGCTCCCACAGATACATGTGTGGTTTTTTATTTCTACCTCATTCTTGCACAAAATGTAGCATACTTTTTTATACCATTGTTTTTAAATTTTTACAGTATGTTCTGAAAATCACTCCACACCAACGCATAAAGGTTTTCTTCATTCTTTTACAGCTTCGTGGTACTCCATTATATGTGCATATACCAGATTTGTTCAACCACCTTCTTATATATGGGCACTTAAGTTTTAAATATTTTCAAATTATAAACATTGCTACAGTGAATAACTTTATACTTGTATATTTTTATGTCGTTGGAGGTGTATCTTCAGAATCAATTTTTAGAAATGGGATTCTGAGTTAGATATAAATGCGTATCTAGTTTTATTAGATGTTGTCAAATGCCCCTCCAGAGAGTTTTACCAATTGGCTTTCCCTCTAGCAACATATAAGAGTGTTTGTTTCCCCACAGTTTTGACAACAAAATGTGTTGTCGTACTTTTCAGTGTATGCCAACTCGATTGGTGATAAACAGTATTTCACATGCACTTCTCAGTTATTTCATTTTTTTATCATAGACTTTTTTTAGAGTACTTTTAGGTTCACAGCAAAATTGAGTAGAGAGTACATGTTGTTGCTATCTGTCCTCTGCCACCCCCCACCCGCCCACCCCAGCCTCCCCAGCTATCAACATCTTGGCCCAGAGTGGTACATTTATTAGTTGGTGAATCTGCATTGAGATATCATTGCCAGCCAAAGGCCGTGGTTTACTTTAGTGTTCATTCTTTGTGTTGTACATTCTGTGGGTTTTGACAAATGTATGACATCTATCACCATTTATAGTGTCATACAGGGGAGTTTCACTGCCCTGAAAATCCTCTGTGCTTCATTTATTCATCCTCTCCCCCACCGACCCCTGACAACCACTGATCTTTTTCACTGATTACGTAGTTGCCTCTTCTAGAATGTCATGTACTTGGAATTGGACAGTTTGTGGCCTTTTCAGACCGGTTTCTTTGACTTAGCAATATGCATATAAAGTTTCTCCATGTCTTTCCATGACTAGATAGCACATTTCCATTTTAGCAGCACTGAGCAAGATTCCGCTGCCTGGATGTAGCCCAGTTTATTTATCCTTTCATTGACTGAAGGACATGTTAGTTGCCTTGAAGTTTTGGCAATTATGAATAGAGCTGCTATAAACATCCTTGTGCAGGTTTTTGTGTGGATACACATTTTCAGCTCCTTTGGGTAAGTACCAAGGAGCACAATTGCTGGATTATATGGTTTTGGGAGAAACCACCAGACTGCTTTCCAATGTGGCTGTACCATTTTGCATTCCCACCAGCAATGGATAAGCATCCCCATTGCTTCATATCCTTATTAGAATTTAGTATTGTCAGTGTATTGGATTTTGGTCATTATGTTTTTTGTTTTGTTTTGTTTTGAGAGAGAGCTTGCACACAAATGGGGGGGGTGGGCAGAGGGAGAGGAAAAAGCAGACTCCCTGCTGAGCTGGGAGCCCAACTCAGGGCTTGTAGGATTTTGGTCATTGTAATTTATAGTAGTAGCTCATTGTTTTAACTATCAATTCCTTAATGACATATAGTGTTGAGCATCTTTTCCTATGCTTATTTGCCATCTGTATATCTTCTTTGGTAAGGTGTCTGTTTAGATCTTTTACCCATTTTTTAATCAGGTTGTTCCTTGTGTTTTAAGAGTATATAAATATATTGTATATTTTGGGTAACGGTCCTTTATCAGATGTCTTTTGCAAATATTTTCTCCCAGTCTTGTGTCCTTTGCAAAATAGAAGTTTTTAATTTTAATAAAACCCAGATTGTTACTTCTTTTATAGCTCATGCCTTTCTTTGGTATTAAATCTAAGAAGTCATCATTGTTTTTATTTTCCCCCATGTTATCTTCTAGGAGTTTTATAGTTTTGTGTTTTATATTTAAGTCTATGATCTATATTGAGTTAATTTTTGTGGAAGGTATAAAGTCTTTGTCTATTTCATATTTTTGCATGTGGATATCCAGTTGTTCCAGTACCATTTGTTGAAAAGACTGTCTTTCTGCATGGTACTGCCTTTGTCCCTTTGCCCCTTTGTCAAAGATCAGGTGACTGTATTTATGTGAGTCTATTTCTGGACTCTGTTCCACCGATCTGTTTATTCTTTTACCAACACCACACTGGGTTACAGTAGCATTGTAGTAAGTCTTAAAGTTGAGTAGTGTCAGTTCTCCCAGTTTTGTTCTCTTTCAATATTGTGCTGGCTATTCTGGGTCCTTTGCTCTCCTTATATAAACTTTAGAGTCAGTGTGTTAATATCAATAAAATAACCTACTGGGGTTTTGATCGGAATTGAGTTCAGTCAATAGATCCAAGGTAGGAAGAATTGTCATCTTGACAATATAGAGTCTTCCTATCCATGAACATGGACTCTCTGTTCATTTATTTAATTCTTTTTTATTTTTTCATCAGTTTTTTTTTGTTTTCTTCATGTAGATCTTGCTAGATTTATATATAAGTATTTCATTTTCATTTTGCAGACGTGCTAATGGTAATTGTGTTTTTAACTTGAAATTCCAATCCTTTATTGCTGGTATGGAAGAAAGTGATTGCCTTTTATATATTAACCTTGTATCCTGCTGCATGCTTGCTATAACTGCTTGATTAGTTCCATTTTTTTGTTGTTGTTGATACTTTTATATTTTCTGCACTGACAGTCATGTGATCTGTAAGCAAAGACAGTTTATTTTTCCCCCCATTCTGTGTAATTTTTATTTCCTCCTCTTATGGTATTATCTAAGACTTCCAGTATAATGTTGAGAAGGAGTGGTAGGAAGGAACTCCTTACCTTGTTCCTCATCTTAGCTAGAAAGCTTCTAGTTTCTCACCATTAAGTATAATATTTGCTGTAGTTTTCTTGTATTCTTTATCAAGTTGATGAAGTTCCTCTCTTCCTAGTTATTTCATGTACTTTTAATTTGAATTTCTCTAAATATGGGTGAGATTGAACATCGTTTCATATGTTTAAGGAACATTTTTTTATCTTTTTATGTATTGTCTTTTGCCTATTTTTCTCAGGTTTTTGGTGTTTTCTCTCAATTTTAAGAGATCTTTATATAATAGATTATGTTTATATAACATATATGTCAAATATGTTACAAATTTTTCTCTCAGTTTGCCCATTGACTTTTGACTTTGTTCTTTTCTTTTTACACACAAAATATTTTTATTTTAGTCAAATGGCCAATTTTGTGTCCTAAGCCAAAAAACCTTTCTGTACACTGATATTACCTGTACATTCAGTACCATACGGTTTCAATTTGTAAATTCAGCTCTTTGATCGATGTGGAATTGATTTTAGTATATGGTGTGCAGTACGGATCAAATTGTATCAGTTTTCATGTGACTATCCTGATGTTCTAACATCATTTATTAAAAAGTTCATTTTTTTCCCTGGTGATTTGAGACATCACTCTTATTGTATACTAAATTTCTGTATATGTTTGTATCTGTTTCTGGATTTCTGTTTCACTTATCTTTTTATGTATTCACGTACCAGAACCATATTTTTTTTTTTTAAGATTTTATTTATTTATTTGACAGACACAGCGAGAGAGGGAACACAAGCAGGGGTGAGAGAGGGAACACAAGTAAGGGGAGCGGGAGAGGGAGAAGCAGGCCTCCCGCAGAGCAGGGAGCCCGATGTGGGGCTCGACCCCAGGACCCTGGGATCATGACCTGAGCCGAAGGCAGACGCTTAACGACTGAGCCACCCAGGCACCCCCAGAACCATATTTTTTTAATATTAGAGGCTTTATAGCATATTTTAATGTCTTACAGGGTTATAAGTCACCCCTCAATCTTTCTTTTCATTGTTTCCTGCCTTTTCTTGCATGTTGGTTTTTCCAAGTGAATTTGAGTAATAACTGTAGCTCAAGCATTGTGATTTTTCTGTAAAGGGTCAGAAAGTATATACTTTAGGCTTTGGGGGACAGATGGTCTCTGTTCAACTATTTAACTCTGCCATATGAGAAAGAAGCCATGAGCAATACATTCATGAATAAGTATTACCTTGTTTCAGTAAAACTTTATAAAAACAGACTGCAGGTCAGAATTGACCTGTGGGCCATAATTTGTCCGCCTTTGGTCTAGTTCCATGAAGAAGTTTATTATTTTTGTTGCAATTGTATTAATCCATAAATCTTTTTAGGAGGAACTAACATCTTCATTATATTGAATCATTCTGTCCCAGAACAAAAGATGTCTTTGCATTTGTTCAGGTCTGCTTTGGGGTCTTTCAGTAGTGTCTGAAAGTTTTCCTCTTCTTCATTTTACATAATTACGTATGTGATTTACATAATTATTGTTTAATTTATCTTTAAGTATTTCATATTTTGTGGTTGTACAAGGAGTATTCTCTATCTATACACTAGTTGGTTGTTATTTTTGTACAAAAAAGGGCTGTTCATTTCTATGTGTGAGTTTTATATCCTGCTGCCTTACTGAATTCCTTTGAGTCACTTTTAATGTCGATTTTCTCTAGGGTTTTCTAATTATGCCCTTCTGTCTCCAAACATATAATTTTATTTCTTTTCTATTTGTATACCGCTAATTGATTTTTATTTTCTAATTGCACTGGCTAATACTTCCAGTTCCGAGTTTAATAACAGAAGAGATAGGGGTCATTCTTAACTTGTTGCTGATCTTATCGGAAATGACTAGTTTTTCTCACTTAGGTACTGGCTGTTAGACTAAAGAATGTATATTTTATCATTTAAAAGGAAGTATTCATTAATTCCTACTTTCTTGAGTATTTTCATCAGGACTGGATGTTGATTCTGTTGTGAGTTCCTTCAGCATCTTTGAAGATAATCATGATTCTTCTCCATAGACCTGTTAATATGAGACATTATATTAATGGGTTTCCTAATACTGAATAAGTCTTGTGTTCCCTGAATAACTCCTACTTTGTCATGGTACTTTACTTTTCTTAATGTGGTTTTAGATTTTTATTAGTATTTTTCACACTAATATTGGGCTATAAACATTTTTATATTCTTCATCAGGTTCAGTTGTCAATGTTAAACTATTTTCACGAAAGACTGGAAGTTTTTCTTCATTTTTAGTGCTCTGGAAAACATTTTTGAAGCATTGAGTTTATTTGGTCTTTGTAAGTTTGTTAGAATACCCTTATGAAATGATCTGGATCCAGTGCTTTTTTGTGGGCTGATTCCTTAACAACTTTGTGTTTATTCTGTGCATATTGGTGCTTTAAAACTTTCTGTCTTGGATGGGGTGATTTTGGTAAAAAACACAGTCTGCCTCATAGGTTATCACATTTATTTGTGTAGAAGTCTGCAAAGTGATCTGTTATGTGTATGTGGGGCTTTTTGTTTTACTTATTTATTCCTTATCTTTTCCTTTTTTATAAATACGTACTTTCTCTTTTTCTTCACTAAGTTAGCTAGTAGTGTATCATTTCTTTAAGTTTTTCCAAATAAGTAGGATTTTGATTTATAATTAGGTTGGTTTTCTCTTTAGTTCACTGATTTCATTTAATTCGTTATGTTGACATAAAAGTACTTAAGATTATGAATATTCTTTGATCACTGCTTTAAATTTATTCCATAGATTGTAATCTGTAATAATTTTAATTATCAATATTTAGAAATTTTGTTTCATCTCCCCATTTGCTGAAGAGTTGTTTTATTTTCCCCATTTAGGTGGGGGTTTTTTTAATTTGGTATTTCAATAAATTTTTAGATTCATGTCTTTTTATGGACTTACTGATGCTGTCTCTATGACCTAATATAAGACAGAATTCTGTGACTGATTCATGTGTGCTTGAGAACAAAGTTTACTTCCTATTATTAGGGTTAAGTTTCAGTAGCTATCATAAGGCTTACTAATTAGATTCTCTAGGTTTTCTGCATCATTACTTTTTTTGTTCTACTTTGTATGTCTTTCTACTGATAGTGGTATGTTGTCTTATTATTAATGTTTTTGCTATATTTCTTGTTATCTATTGTAGTTTTTGCTTTGTAAGGGTGACTGCTGTGTGATTTGGTTCAAAATCATAACTATTACAAGCTGTATTATGATTAGGGCTTTCAGCATTAAAAAGTGTCCTTTATCATGTTTAATGTTTTTCAGCCTGAATTTTCCTCTTCATGATATCTTGAATATAAGGCTCTCTTTTATTGTTTCTATTTGCCTGTATTACTTTTTCTGTCCCTTTAGTTTGAGCCTTTCTGAATCTTTGTTTTAAGTGTCTCTTGTATTTAGCATATAGTTGGGTCTTGTTTTGTGAGCCATGGTAAAAAAATTTGAATAGGTGAGCCAAACTCATTCTCATATATTGATACGATTGACATGTTTCGTCTCAGCACAATCATGTCATTTATATTTGTCCCGTTTTTTCAGTTACTTGTGTTTGCATTGCTCTTTCATTAACTTTTTTAGAATGTTTGATTTTTGTTATCATGACTGCCTTTGAACATAGATCTTTTGTAATGCCTTAGTCCCATGTTCTGATTTAGCCTTTAATTGTCTGGTTTTTCAGTTTTTGGTAGTATCCCTTAACCCCTGTCTGCAGTTAATGCAATGACCAGTGAGGTTATTTCAGTTTGTTCTCTCTTCTCCTTCCAGTGTTGAGTTGGATTATGTCTATTTTATTAGAACATGATGTGTTTAACGAGACTGCTAATTCAGTGACGCTTGGTCAAGTTTTGTGGATTTTTTATCTTTTTTATTTTTTTAACTAGAAGACATATCTTTGAAAATAGTGAGGGCATGACTTGTGCCTTTTTTATTTTACTCTTTTCTAAAAAAAATTTCCCTTCATCTTGAATTTCTCTCTGCTCCTTTTCTCCTTCACTGTGCAGTCCAAAGGGTTCCTCTCCCTTCCTTTTTACTCTCTTTTCCTAAAGAATTGCCACTCCAGGACTGCCTCTAAGTCTGGTGTGTGAGCTAAAAGTCCTTTCCTAATATCCCGTTCTGATCAGAACTTTAAATTTTTTTTCTTGTACTTAGAATGGGTTTTCTCTTTCTGGCAGGAAGCTCAGTTGATTTTGTGCACCACGAGCCCTCCTCTCTACTCCACATTTTCAGATTGCTCTTGCTCTCATTGGTGGTCTGCAGAGCTTGCATATGAAAGCTAGGGTTTAGCACAGGTGTGGGCTTGGGTTGTGCATTTCTCTTGTTCTTACAGCTGTTAAAGGATGTGCTGGGAGATTTGGATTTCTGCAGACACCCATTACCCCCTTCCTAACTGTTTTCTTACCGTGTCCTGTGTAGTTCTTCCAGAGGTATTTTGTTCTTTCTTCCTCCATATTTAAGTCCGTATTCTATCCATTGAAGTCAGTTTTGAATCATTTTCATGGAAGCTCATAGGTTCTCTGAAAAATCCTAGTTGAATTACGATTTAGTTTCCCTGACTTCTTTGTTTCAGGCTGTATTGCGTTCAGGCCAGGGGTTACTCAAGGGAAGGACAGCAACGCAGAGTCCCCTCGCTGCTGGTTAGGTTGGGCTTTAAATTTTGGTCTTCCTTGACCCGCGTGCTATTTACTTTTCAGAGTCCTCAAGTAGCTGGCCCATACGTTCTGTCCAGATGTCATAAGTGCATTGTGAGGGAGAACAAGAATGGCCTGTGTTTACTCCGTCTTAACCTGGAACCAGAACCGTGAAACATGTCATCTTTCTACTGGCAGCTGTGAGGGACTGTCATAGAGAGCCTCAGCTAAATGTCCCCATGTGTTGTCTGGGGCTGAGCAGTTCCTTTTTTGCTTCTGATCCTCAGGAGCAGGAAGGTTCTTGAGGGAACTGAAGCCTCAGCCACCTGGAATAGGCAGGTTAAAGCTGCTGAGGGAAGGCATTGGTGGTCAAGTTTGAGCTCTCAAACTTCTTCTATGCCCCTAATTGACCCCTCCCGAGTTGTTTCTGGCTGAAATAGAAATTCCCTTAGGCCGTGGTAAGTTTTGAATAACCAGAAATGTGATGATTGCCTGCCCACCAGGGAAGGAAGGGTGCTGATGGTCAAGTCTTGGTTTTGTTAGAGCACAAGAGGCTTTTGTGGTCCCGACTGCCCTGTAGGTGAAGGCCCCCTGAGCTCCCGCAGGGAGAGTGACCCGGAGCGTGCGCCATCTTCCGCTGAGAGTTAGGGCTGGGGCTCTGCCTTCGATGTTGTTACAGTCCCTCGGAGGCTGTAGATTGTGCAGATGGTTTTTTCAGATTCTTTGTTGGCCCCTTTCTGTAGAGTTATATGGGATGGTTTAGGACTGTGTTAACCTCCTCAGAACTGAATTTAAGGGATTGTATAAGAAAACCCAACTGCTCTTTTAAGGAACCTAGTTTACCCATTTTCAGGTTCTTCGAGTGAAATGCTCCAGTGCTAAGTCTGCTTATTTGTAACTACTTAGCCTTTTCTTATCCTTGTGTTTTACAGAACACTCTTCTTCCTTGAGAAATCAGATTCTCGGGAGCAGGAAGTAAACGCCGCTTTCCTTCCAGTTAGCTTCTAGGTAAGCTACAGTTTTTCTAGAAGCGTGCCTTCTCTCTCTTAGACCGTGCCCCATCAGAGTAGCTCCTGTGTCTTCTGGCATTCGGCCCTTTTCCTTCACCATAGGGACGCAAGTAGAATTACGGTAAGGATTTTCTCATGCGCTCGGCAGATGCTGAGTAAGCCCTGACTCTGCCTGGCACTGCTCTGTGTACTAGAGAAGGAGCAGCACGCAAGACAGGTAAATATCCCTGCCATGTTCCAGAGCATAAACAAACCAGTTACACCGTGTATCAGAAGGTGGTAAATGCCGTGGAGAAAAGCCAAGCAGAAAAGCGGGTAGGGAACGCTGGGGCGTGGGGGGCAGTTCACAGTCCTAAATATGGCAGTCGGGAGAGGCGCCCTTGAGAAGTGACCTTTGAAGAGAGAGCTGTACACACCCCTGGGGGGAAACGGCCGGAGACCCAAGAAAGGAAGGGCAGAAGCCCTAAAGGGGGTGTGGGTGAGGACAGCCCGGAGGCCACTGCGGGTCGCACCGTGTGGAGAGAACAGGGAAGAGCAGATTGGAACAGCAGTGGTCGGGGTGACAGCAGCCCTTGTGAGGCCTTTTGGGCCATCGTGGGGACTGAAGGGGAGGAGCGGGGGAGGGGAAGCCACTGAAGGGGCAGAGAAGAACCTCTTGTTATAACAGGGGTTCACTGGCTGGGGGTTGAGGCTTTGAGTGTAAGGAGGGTGGGGATTGGAGGGTGACAGGAGGTGCCGGCACTGCCATGACGAAATGCCACAGGCTGAGTGCTCCAAACAGCGAATTTATTTCCTCACGGTTCTGGAGGCTAGAAGTCCAAGATCAAAGTGCCCGGTCTGGTTTCTTCTGAGATCTCTCCTTGGCTTGCAGATGGCCACCTTCTCTGTCCTCATATGGCCTTCCCCCTGCATGCGCATCCCTGATATCTCTGTGTCCTGATCTCTTCTTATAAAGACACCAGTCTTTATGGTTGTTAAATAACTGGCCCAACATCGCACAGACGGATGTAGAGTTACTGTATTTAACATAAACGTGTGTTTTTTTGCTCACCTGCTTCTTCCCCTTCCCAGAGCTGTGAGCTTTACTCTTTCGGCCGTACATCCCACTTTTCTCTCATTCTGTCCCTCTTTAGTGGTTTTAACATTACATTTCCTGTGGGCAGTCTATTCCTTGACTTAAGAAACTACTCCCATCCCATTCAGTTTTCTCTCATCCCCTAGAACTAAACATGAGAACATGTTTGAATTGACATCTGGAGCCTTGGTATTTCTTTTTATATTTATAAATAACTTTTTTTTTTTTATTATAACAACTGTCTCTGTGCCTTACACATGGAGAGTTTACAAATTGCTGAATGGAAATTGGAAAACCAATCAGAAAATTGATGAAACAAAGTCATCCATCTTCTGGATCCTTTCGCCTCACCTCATTGTTTCCTCTGAATTCAGGTGACTGTTGCTTATTCTGCTTGTATAGTGCTTTGCTTTGCGTTCTGGTCCATCACGTTTACTAGGGTGATGTTCAGTCTGCTCTCACATTGTTTCCTCTCACACCAATACACAGACTCTGGGCCCGCACATCATAGTTGGTGAACGGTGGACTCTGTCCCTAGAAGAATGTTCACATACCAACTAACATTTGCAGTCACATTTCACAGTTTTCATAGGTTATTTAGGAGTCCATAGATTCCAAATAAGGACAGCCGTTCTAGCTTTGAGCACCTACTGTGTGCCAGGTACTAGGGAAGCAGCAAATGAAATAAACAAAAATCCTGGCCCTTTAGGGGCTGACATTCTGTGGAGAAAAATGAAGCAGGAGAGGACAGGAGTGTTGTAGGTCCGGGTCAGCTGGGACGCAGGTGTGTGACAGTGGAAAGCACGGTGGCCAAGGATTTGAGGAAGTTGAGGGAGGGAGCCTTGAAAATCTAGAGGGGATAGCACTTTAGCCAAGAGAGACTGCAAGTACAAAGATCCTGAAGTGGGGGTGACCTGGCTGGTTTGCAGAGCAGCAGCGAGGCCAAGATGACTGGGATGTGCTCAGTAGGAGAGCCAGGAGAGGAGTCGGCGGAAACCAGGAGGCGGATGGCTTAGGGGCTTGTGCGTTTCCAACAGGAGCAGTTTTGGCAGAGTTATGAGGACGAATATTAGGTTGGAGGATGTTCCAGAAACTTTGGGAGACAAGAGTTGGAGACAATAAGCAGATTTATTTCTTTTGAGGAATTTTGCTGTAAAAAGGAACAGAGAAGAGATTTTTTTTTTTTTTTTTAAGGTTTTATTTCTTTTGACAGAGAAGGATTGTGAGAGCAGGAACACAAGCAGGGGGAGTGGAAGAGGGAGAAGCAGGCTTCCCGCGGAGCGGGCGCTGGATACGGAGTTCGATCCCAGGACCCTGAGGTCATGACCTGAGCCGAAGGCAGATGCCCAACCGACCGAGCCACCCAGGCGCCCCTGTAACAAGGAACAGAGAGGTGGGATAATAGCTTGAGGGTGAGGTGGTAAAGAAAAGTTTTCATGTTGGTTGTGCTTCTGTTTTAGGAGAGCAGAAACAGCCAGTTTGCTGATTAGTGTGATCCAGAAGAAAAGAACAGGTGCAGGACGGGGAGGTTAGAATTGCTGGAGAGATGTCCTTGTGGAGGAAAGGGATGGGACCCAGTACACGGACGGAAGGGTTGTCTTTAGACTGAACGGAGGCAGCCTCATCCACAGTGATGGAAGGAAAGGTGGAGTGCATGACCACACTGGCAAGAAGCTGGTTGATGGGGTGGGAGCACGGAGAAGTGGTTTTTTATGTTTTTGAGTATGTGTGTTGTGTTGTTTTTTTGGTTTGCTTAAATTTTCTCAGTAAAATAGGAAGCACAGTCATCAGCTTTTACTCCTTAGATGCTGCGAAGGGCTTTGAAGGTATGACAAGGGTCAAACATGGAAACGATCCTTGAAAAGAGTAAGTGTGAAGGACAAAGAAAATGGTGGTTTTTCCCCTTTTGTTTCTCATGTGTTTCTTCTTTGCTATATTGTGAGCGGTTGATAAATGAAATGACCAATTCACTACCCCCTGTGCTGCTCTCCTGAATCAACCCAATGTATAGCATTAGTCTTGTCTTTCCGTATTCCTGTTGGCTGTGACACCTTTAATTCATCTACCAGTGTAGCTTCATGGAAAATAGGTCCCCAGTTGAAAGACCTCCGTATCTCTCTCCTCTCCCTCTCCTTTTTAATCTCTTACTCATTTGAAGGTGATCTGCATCTCTTACCCGGGAGGAGTGGAGCATTGGCAGCCTGAACAGAGGGCCGTTTTCGGTTACATTAGAAAGGAGAACTATGTCATTGTGATCTTCCTTTGTAGAAGGACTTATTTCCTTAAGATGCTCAACTCCAGGTGCTTTAATACTTGCACATGCCTCTAACAGGAGAGAAACTCTTCCACATCTCTTCACTGTATAAAGAAAAGCCTGGTATTAAAGCAGGTTTGAAGCCAAGCTTTCATCTGTAGTCAGGATTTTTCTTTTCCTTTTTTTTTTTTTTTTTTTTTTTTTAAGATTTTATTTATTTGAGAGAGAGAAAGCATATGAGGGGGGCAGGGTCAGAGGGAGAAGCAGACTCCCTGCCTGGCAGGGAGCCCGATGCGGGACTCCATCCAGGGACTCGATCCCGGGACTCGATCCCGGGACTCCAGGATCATGACCTGAGCCGAAGGCAGTCGCTTAACCAGCGGAGCCACCCAGGCACCCCCGTCAGGATTTTCCTATTTGAGGAGGGTTTGTGCTCATGTGGTCATAACAAAGAATCTTTATCATAATAATAGCATGAGAGCTAACACAGAATGCTTATTACCGTGAGATGAAGAGGGGATTAACTTACTGTTCAGTTCCACAATGTGAAATAATTTTAGTTATAAGTCCCATTTTACAGAGGAACAAACTAGGTGGGGAAGAGTTGTTAAATACCTTGCCCAACATCACACAGCTGGGATGATGGAGCCACAGAAACCCTTCTCTCTCCCAGTGCCTTGGGAATTCTAATGATCATTACCATTTCTTTCCAAACCTTCCGATGGAGAGGACTGCATAGATGTTCACAGTCCTTTTGGGGTTGTTTTCTCTTGAGCAAGCGTACTAACTGCGAGGCCTGTCCTGATTACTCAGTTGAAGCCAGGGAAAGGGGAAGAACCCTGGTTTTGAGATCACCCAGGCTCATAAAAGAAATAACTTTTCCAGGTCTTTTCCTGCTGACTAGTTTTGTATTAGAAAAGAGGAAAACTAACTGGCTTCAACCCCTGTAAAAACTAGAGCACTTACGGACTCTGATGGAGAATTTCTGTCTGTCCTGCAGTAATTTTAACTTTGAGCATTCTTTTCTTAGTTACAGGAATATAAATAATACTTCTTCTTTGTCTTACAGGGTTGGAAATACCAAGTAAGGAATTAGTCTATATGATGCTGGAAACGTGTAGAGACGAGCTGCTCATGACTGAAAGGCCTACGACAGATGTATCTTTCAAGTCCTTACCAAGAAAATGACTATGAAGAACATGATGATGGGTCAAGAAGACCAGTGGAAAACTCCCTAGGAGAGAGCCATAGAAAATGTACACTTCAGAAGAGAGATACAATCAGAGAACTCAGAAAAGGAAAATCTATCATGTATGCCCTCAGAAGGGTAAAAAGATTTTTATTCATGTGCATGAGATTACTCAAATAGATGATCAGATATACCAGTGCCTTGAATGTGAGCAAAACTTCTGTGAAAACTTAGCTCTTATTATGTGTGAGAGATCCCATCCTGGGGAGAAACCTTATAGATGTGATATGTGTGAGAAAACCTTCGTCCAAAGCTCAGATCTTATTTCACACCAGAGGATCCACAATTATGAGAAACCTTATAAGTGTAGCAAATGTGAGAAGAGCTTTTGGCACCACCTGGCCCTTTCGGGACACCAGAGAACACATGCAGGTAAAAAATTCTATACATGCGATATTTGTGGCAAGAATTTCGGTCAGAGCTCTGATCTGCTTGTCCACCAGCGAAGCCATACAGGCGAGAAACCCTATCTGTGTAGTGAGTGTGATAAATGCTTCAGTCGAAGCACAAACCTCATAAGGCACCGAAGAACTCACACAGGTGAGAAACCGTTTAAGTGTCTGGAGTGTGAAAAAGCTTTTAGTGGGAAATCAGATCTTATTAGCCACCAGAGAACTCATACTGGTGAAAGGCCCTACAAATGTAATAAGTGTGAGAAAAGTTACCGACACCGTTCAGCCTTCATTGTTCATAAAAGAGTTCATACTGGGGAGAAGCCCTATAAATGTGGTGCCTGTGAGAAATGCTTTGGCCAGAAATCTGACCTTATTGTACACCAGAGAGTCCATACAGGTGAGAAGCCATATAAGTGCTTGGAATGCATGAGAAGTTTTACTCGGAGTGCCAACCTAATCAGGCATCAGGCAACTCACACTCACACTTTTAAATGCCTTGAATATGAGAAAAGTTTCAGCTGTAGCTCAGACCTCATTGTGCATCAAAGAATTCATATGGAAGAGAAACCACATCAGTGGTCTACATGTGAGAGCGGCTTCCTCCTGGGCATGGACTTTGTTGCCCAACAGAAAATGAGAACGCAGACCGAGGAGCTGCATTATAAATACAGTGTATGTGATAAAAGCTTCCACCAGAGCTCAGCCCTACTTCAACATCAGACAATCCATATCGGTGAAAAACCATATATCTGTAATATGGGCGAGAAAGGTCTTGAGCTCAGTCCTCCCCAAGCATCAGAAGCCTCACAAATGTCTTGATCCGACAAGAAGTTATAATACCATAAAAAAATGTATTTACATGTCAGAGAACTCAGTAAAGAACTCTAGGCAAATCTCAGACTTTCCTCAGAGCTCAGACTTCAGTGGGGACCAGAGAATGCAGCTGTGGGAAGTTGAGAAATGGTTTGCCCAGAGAGCTACCCTAACAGAACACTTTATCAGTCACTCCAATGAGAAACCTTACAAATGCCCTGAGTTTGGGGAAAACCTTTAGTCCACGCTCATATCTGATCATCCACAAGGGGATTCCTACAGGTAGGAACCTTACAAATGCAGTGAGTGTGAGAGAGCTTTCTAGCAGTGCTCAGCCGTCCTCATCCCAAGAGAATTCACACCAGAGGACTTTTTAAATGCCCTCAGTGTCAACAGAGCTTCAGACAGTATGCACGTCACATTGGACGTCAGAAAGCCCACAATGGGGAGAAACCCCAGCAAGTGTGTAAAAAGCTTCTAACAGAACTATGACTTTCTTACTCTTCAGAGAAGCCATACTGGTGAAAATATGTATATTTGTCTTGAATGTGGCAAAAACATGAGTTGGAAGAGCCTTCTTGGGTTTGCACCAAAGAAACCCAATCTGAGGAAAGACCTTACAAAGTCTCTGAGTGAGAAAAACTTCTGTCAATGATCAGCTCTCATGGTACACCAGGGAACTCGCATTAGTGGAAAACCCCCCTTGAGTCTGAAAAAAGCCTTGCTAGAAACTCCTACCTTATTGGGTCCCAAAGAACGTACTCTCTGGAGAATTTTGGCCAGTGAGAGATCTAATTGTGGACTGTGTACATATAATAGGTAATAGTTGACCCATACGGTAGAGATGACTTTTAATGGAGTCAATATGTAAACAGTTGTTTAGATACCCGGAAGCTTGTTCTGGGAGGAGCTAGAGCAGGTCACAGTAGGCCTGATGGGTAACTCAGGTAAAGATGCTTTTCTTTTATCTGAACCACTTAATGATTGCTTTACTTTTCGCTTTTTAAAATTTGGAAATCCAATAAAGGAAAGGACTGTAACCTTGTGATAGAAGGCGTGGCATGTGTTCCCTGTGGGGGAAAGGATTATGTTGACTTGGCCTCTGTGGGACTAGTGTGTTGACAGTAGCCTGGGAACCTTTTGCTGATAGTGAAAAGAACTGAGCAGCTAGGGAGTGGTTCCCCTGGATCAAAACTCTCCCAAAAGTTCTCCCTTTGGAGGGCCAGCCTCATAAAGAGGCAGAATACTCAGCTTTTTTACTTAGCATGAGTTAAGGCATTCCCCTCTAAAGTTTCCTTTCCTTCAAACATCTTTGGGAGATGATCACTGGTTTTTGAAATTTCAGCTTTAGAGACTTCTTTTAAACTGAAATGCAAATTTCAGTATAATAGTCATGTCATGATGTCTCTAGCATCTGTATTTTTATGACTTTAACTCGCCTCTTTCATTGATAAAATGCTCTTCAGCTCCTTGCAAAATGATTAAAGGGAAACCAAAAGAAAGGTTTAAGTCTGAGTAGGCACAGAGTAAAACACTTATTTGATGAATCAAAAATGAAGGAGCTAAAACTTTGTGATTTTGAGTATCCCAGACTCCAAAGCTGGTGTTCTTTTCACTCCATTATCCTGCTGTTTATAGCAAATCAAGCCCCATAATGATATGCCTTTCATTTATTTCAGTTCTGCCAAGGAAAGAGAATACTTTTTATTCCCAGGGAAAGGATTGCAGTCACCACAACATAAGGTATCTGTGTGGCTTGGAATGTAGGATTCTGAATGCTAGAAGGGAAAAGTAGTTGGCAGATTCATCAGAGATTTAAGGATAAGCACTTATCTCCAACTTAACAGGATAATTAACGATCATCTCTAACGTTCTCTAGAAATACTATAATTAATCCAGGGATTATAAATGGACAATTCTGAGGGTTTTTTTCTTCCCTCAGATTAAAAGACATTTAATATAAGTACTTAAGATTCCTACAGCATTTGGGACTATAGACTGGTGAGTAAATATTTTGTTGCTACTCTGGGTTCTCTGGTTTATTTAACAAATCCCTGAACTCCGGAGAGTGCTGGCATTCAGACTTAACGGAGGTGGCCAGCTGCGACCTTGTGTGCAGCTCTCAGCTTTGATCCTAATGGCTGGTTGATGAGCCTGATAATCTTAGGGTCCCAGTGGATATAGCTTATAGTGATAATAAGGAATCTGGTTCTAGGGTGGGGTTTTCTTGGTCTTTTTTTTTTTTTTTTTTTAGAAAACAAATGCTGGAAGTTTATTTGATCTGTTGTGTTTTAGTAATTTTCATAAATAGCTCTTATACCATGAAAAGTTGCCCAGTGTGATAAAACACGCAAGATGTATTTGTTTCTCTTTGGTGCAGATCATGCCTATCACTAGTATATGTTTGACGGTTGTAATACTTAAAATAGTATTGGGTGTATGGCATGGTGGTGATGAAAGTTAGTCCTTATGGCTACTTATTAGTCATTAGAACTTGGAGAAGGGGACAGTTTATATCGTTGGCAGGGCAATGACTTGCCCCTTCTTTCAACTAATCTTACTGGTAATTCTCTCTAGTCTTTAAGTAAATTAAGGATGGACCATCCTTCAAATGGAGAACAGTTGGGGTATGAGACAGGTCTGAGTGTGAGGGCTTTTAACCGTGGGGAAAAAAGGTGTTGGTGTTATTCATAGAGCATAACCTGAGGTTGGAGAGGACCACTTGGGAGCCTGTAACCAAAACTAGAAGGTAACTTCTGGGATGGATGGAGGTTCTCTTGAGACAGTGCCAACCTAAATCTACCTCAGGTAAGTAGTTAGAGTAACTTTTTCAAGATTTCAGACCAAACGAGACACTTGTATTCAGTCAATGTATTCCTATGCTTTAATGTTTTTGTTTTCCCTTAATTCTTAAATAAACATTTATTCTGAAAAGCTCCATTTTTTGTCTCCAGTCTACTAAGAACAAGCATTTCCCCTACACTTGTGAGAGAATAAAGCAGATGTTCAGGACCCTTTCCCAGTACACACCTAAATCATTTATGCTGTACACTCTGCCTTCCAGTCTTGTCAGTTACACCTCAGTGAGACAAAGCGAAAGAATAAAGTGGATATTCATGGATATTCCTACTTAGGCCTAGTAGAGGTGATAGCCATTAGAAGGTCTCTAGAATTCCAGGAGTTTTTGATGCTAATGCAGAGAAGTGAACGGAAACCTGGAAGGAATATTGTGTGTGTTCTGCTGTGGATATTGGATCTTTTTGGAGCCTCCCCACTGCATCGCCTAAATAGCACAGGAGAGAGTAAAAGCCTAAACTGCCCATATTTGGGGCTAAAATTCATTGTTTGAGTAACCTTCATCCTCAAAATCAAGAAAAATTTTGAATTTGCAGTTCTCAGTGGAAGCCACATAGGGCAGCGGTTCTGCCGCTTCCCTTCCCACCTTATCTGTTGGAGTCGGGGCCCGGGAGGTGGGGTCAGAATGGTGGTGCCGGTTTTCCTCCCATTATCAAGTTTACTTCCGCTCATGTTTGTTCAGCCAACCAGAATAGGTCTCCGGGTTTTAAGTGGTTTGTTTTTATTGTGAGAAAAGAATCAGAGGAGGAGGAATGACCGCCGGGTGGATGAAAAGGGGAAGGAAAAATGGCACAACTTGGTTTTGTTTTCCTCCTGACCTTCGTGTAGAGTGGTGTGCCTGGAACGAGGCCCGCAACCGTCGTGCTCTCTAGCCCCACTGACGCTGAGGCTCCACCTCCACGTTTAGGTGGGCTGTGGTGAGACATTTCTGGGGAAAACAGCCACAGCCCTTACACGTATTGGAAGAGAAGTGGTGTCTCCGGGGAAGTAGAAAAGCAAAAGTGCATCCCAGCACACATACGCCACCAGTGTTTCCTGAAAGAGTTCTTCACGCTGCTCCTTGAGCAAAACAGAAAACAAAGCTTGTAATGAAATCGAAGCTTGATTGTTTCATCCCCCAAACATTAGCTTGTGTCATCACTTTACGCAAGCAGAGATCTGTACTTTAGAAAGGGGTGAGAGAAGCTGAAGGCAGTTAACCCTTGCAGAGGAAATCCTTCCATCTGGCAGAGCAAACAGCCGGAGGGGCTCCGCTAATCCGTAGTGACCGGTAACACGAACGAATCGCTTAGTCTATTGCGGAGAAGGGAGGACTCTGGGAGTAGCTCCTGTCGGTTATCTTTTGTGCGCATTTTCAAAATCTCTGCAACCCTCCTATACCTTAATGCCTGACTCTGTTGCGTTAATATATTTGAAAACAAGGAGAAGCCTTTTGTGTGAAATTCCAAGTGGACCTTTCTCACTGAATCCAGCTCCTCTTCTGAACGGGGAGCCGCAGTCTCACAGGCGGAGGAAGTTGGAGCTGCTTCGGGAGACGTGAGGGCAGTCAGCGGAGGGGCAGCAGAGCCTCGTGGTCTGAACCAGACTAGTTGTTTCCGACTGGGCAGGGGACTGATAAGGGAGTCGGAGGAAACAGTCGCTGCTTGTCATTTCTACTGATGTCCTAAAGCCACACTCTCAGCTCTCATTCTTCAGCCCTCAGCGCCCCCACAGGATCACCTACCCGAAAAAAATCTCTGGCAGGCAGAGCCCTCCTGACCACTCCCAAACAAATCTTTTTATCTATCCTGCCCTTCTTCTCCCGGAGAAATACATGTCCTGATGCCTTTAACATGCCAAGCACATTCTACAACAACTCACGGAAACTTCTAACATTTGTCTTTTCTGGAGAACGTTAAGTTCATTTCCTTCGCTGAGATTTTTCCTCATGTGTTCAAATATGTATAGATACCCTGTCGTTTGCTAGTTTTTCTCTTCTTTTTCCCCTTCCAGAATTTACCGGCTTAAAATCTATACTGCTTCCATTTCTAAGTGTTCATTTCCCATCATGCTACCGTCAGCCTTCTCTGTTTTCTACTTCGCTGCTCTCAACGATCAAAGTAAGAAGATGTGCGCTGTGCGGCCCAGCTGCCGCCTCTCCCGCCCTCTTCGGCAACCCAGCACGGTCGGCTTTCTCACCCTCTTCCGGACGTTTGTTTTCCTCGCTCCCCGCCCCCCGCCCCCTCTCTCAAGTCACGCCCCCGCGCCCTCCAGCCACGCCCCGCGCCCCTCAGCCCCGGTCTGCGCCCTGGCCCCGCCCCACGCCCTCCAGCCACGCCCCACGCCCTCCAGCCACGCCCTACGCCCTCACGCGTGCCGTGCGCCCTCTACGCCCCGCCCCCGCCGTTGGTTCTGCGGCGGTTGGGGCGGAGGTTCCCGGTCGTCGCCGCAGTCCAGGACTTGCGGTTGGGATTTCTTTCTCCTCCTTTGGCGCTCGCCTCACTCCGCCACCTCCACGCCTATTCCCTGAATCTGTGTGTCGGGCTGAGTTACGTGTGCGTGGGTTCCTGTGTGTGTCTGCACCCGTGTCCCCGTGAATGGAGGCCCCCGAGCTGGCCCTGGCCGCGGGCACTGTACTGACAGCCTCATATATGAAGTGCGCTTTTCCAGAGTTCGAGGTTCACACATACACTTTAAAATGTTGTGCAGTGTTTTGTCGTTGTTGTAAATTAAATGGAAAACCACTGGCAGATTCTCACTACATACACCCAAGAGATCGAGTTCCTTTTCCTCCAGAGATGGTAGATAGAACAAAATGCAAAGTCCAAAAACAGATCTGCACTTTGTATAGGAATTTACTATATTTAAAAAAGTGTTGTTTTAAATTAGTGCAGAAAGGATGATTCATTCGCTCAGGGAAGGGTATTAGATTAGTCAGATAAAAGCTTGGGAGAAAAAAATTACATCCCTACCACACTAAGTGCAAAAAGTGCAGGTAGGCTGAAAGATTGGAGTTCTAAGCCAAACCCTACCATGATAAAATCAGATGACCTTGAAGACAATCCCTTAATACCTCTGAACCTCAGTTTTCCACTCTATAAAATAAGCATTTAAACCATATATTTGCACCGTCTATTAAGGTAGCCACACGTGGCTATTGAATACTTAATATTTTAGTCTAAATTGAGATATGCCTGTAAGATAGACACTGGGTTTGGAAGACTTAGTACAAAAAAAAGAATGTAAAGTCTCTCCTTAATAATTTATATCAATTGCATGTTAAAATGATATTTTGGATATATTGTGTTAAATAAAATATATTACTCAAATTTCCCCTCATTTTTCTTTTCATGTGGCTACTGAAAATTTTAAAATTGCGCATGGGGCCTGAACTCAGGACCGTGAGATCAGGACCTGAACTGAAATCAAGAGTGGGACACTCAGCTAACTGAGCCAGCCAGGTGCCTCAGAGGCTTGCATTATATTTCTATGGAACGGTACTGCTGTATAATATTTAAGGCCATCTCAAGCTTTAAAAGCCTATTGTTAGTATTTTACAGTGATTCCTTGTATTTGTATAGTAAATTACATCTTCTACAGCTATTTTATGCTATATTGTCTCATTTAACTCTCAGGAACTCTGTGACTTAAGGCAGGATCACAATGATTATCGCCATTTCACAGATGGCAAGGAAACTAAGCCTTATTAAAGACAGTTCCAAGGTTCATATGATGGAATCAGGACTAGAGCAAGTCCCTTCTCTGCTGTGCTCCAAGGTTGGATTCTGACATGTGTTTCATTTTATATCTGAGGCATATATGGAACGTGATATTTCTATTAGAGTTTATTTGAGTAGCTGTGATCTTCAGAGATCACACCAGGACTGTGTCTGGGTGCTAGTGGGGGTGTGTCTGACTTGGGGAAGGAGGTCCCTTCTTTTGACCTGTTGTTTGTCTCCCATCTGGGAGGTACAGGTAAGTCTCAGTTAGAGATAAAGCTGAAGGGAGCTTGCTTCTTTAGGTCTGAAACTCCAGCTTCTACAGAAACTAAAGAGAAGACATAAAGAAGCAAAAATCCCAGAGCGACAAAAACAAATCTTGAAAGAGACCTATGTGGCTAAAGAAACAAGCATCCAGAACTGCTCCTTATAGGTTTCCTAACTTGCTTCTCTGTCTACTCAGAAAATTTTACGGCCATACTTATAAGAAAGCAAGGGTTATTTTTCCTCCAAGAGCTACAGACTAGCAAGTCCAGAAACAGATCAGTGATTTATATAGGAAGTGATTTATCTTCAAATTGGTATTTAAATCATAGAGAAAGGATAATTTATTTAAAAATGTTCTTTGAACATTAAGGGTTGGGGAAAATAGCACTGAATTCCTACCACACCAAATCTAAAAACAGTCTGGAGAGGTTTAATTGGAAAAATTAAATATTTTCTTAATGTAAAATATGAGATCATGGTTGTGCCAAAATAAAGTTTAAGGTAATTTAAAAAATAATAATCCTTTGTTGTGAAGGCCTTTCTTCATAGACTTGTCAGTGTCAGAAATTATGAAAGAGTTATCAGGCTTGATGTTATAAAAACTAAAAACTTACATTACCTAATTACACCATCAGTCAGATAAGGAAGTATACTTACCATATGTCATAGACAAGTGTTCCTACTCATGCTATAAAAGAGCATCTACAAATCAACAACTAAAAGAAAATGGGAAAAGATGTGAACAGGGAGTTCACCGAGGGAATATAACTGGCCAATATACACTTGAAAAGAGGGTCACATTAATAGTCAAAATAATATAAAATACCTTGATTATTTTGAATTCTCCAACTCTTTTGGTAATGTTTCATATTAGCAAAGACTTAAAAAACTGTAATAGCCACGTTGGTGGCAGTTAAGAAAAATACACTCTGCTGTAGGTTGAATGTTTGCACCTCCCCAAAATTCTTCTGGTTTCAAACCCAATCCCCAATGTGATGGCATTTGGAGGTTGGGCCTTTGGGAGGTGATTAAGGTCATGAGGATGAAACCCTCATGAATGGGATTAGTGTCCTTATATAAGAGACCCTAGAGATCCTTCTTGCCCCTTCGGCCATGTGAGAACACAGCAAGAAGACTGCCATCTGGAACAGAACCAGGAAGAATGCCTTCACCAGAATTTTACCATTTTGGCACGCTGACCTTGGACTTCCAAGACTCCAGATTGTAAGCTAGTTGAGCATTGAGGAAAAATAAGAGAGAAAAATATGTAAATAAATAGTAAACTATTTATTTAGGAGTTAAGACTCTGCTGTTTATTAACTGCCCAGTCTATGAAGAGACTGACACTCTTATACATTATTAGTATGAGTATAAATATGAAATATTTTTGTACTTATATATAATCTTATTGGAGTAATGAACTTCATGCCTGAAATGGTTGGAAACTAGGAGAACAGTAGCTTTCATATTTAATGTATATATTCTTTAACCCAGTAATGTTGTTTCCATAAATATACTGATAAAAATCTGTGTCTCTGCTGTGTGGTGACTAACATAACATAATAGAATAAAATTAAAAAAAATCTGTGTCTCTATATGGATATTTATTGTAGCCAGCTTATGATATAGCAAAAAATTGGAAATAATTTAAATCCTAAGTTAAATAAACTATTTAAATAAATTAATGTGAATCCATTTGATGAAATGTCCAAAATATATTTGTGTAAAGAGTAACAAAGTAGTATGTACATTATTGTAAAAAATGGTGTGTTTGTAAATGCAAAGAAAAATGATGCTGTATTGTATTCTGTAGTAGTATTTTTATGAATGTTACAAATAGAGAACATTTGCATTTTCTGATTTATGTATTTCGTATCATTTCATTATTTAAATGTTAAAATTCAGAAAAAAAATGGTCTGAACAGAACATTAAGAATACAACTATTTTACCGGAGTTGGGCAACTAGCTATACCATAAACCATGGGAAATTGTTTACATGGTAGATGGTGGTATTTATTAAAACCCAATGTCTTTTCTTAGTTGTTCATCATTTTTCTTCTCTCTGTCTAGTCTAGAGTTTTACCTACTTTGGGTGTCCAAGAAATTTCTCGCTTAGTTTTCCTTTACCCTCAAGTCCTCTTGATTTGATCTTAAATCATTTTAAGAAATTTACCATTAGGAAGCAATCAACAGTGTGACAAAATACACAGACAAGGGTGCTTGTCATAGTTACTCATAAAATGTACGTGTCTAACACTAAGGGGTCTACATGATACATTGTGAAAACTGAAGGGCAGGTCATAGGATGTATACTGTAGGACTCCATTTTAGTATATACTGACTGACATCTATAGGAAAAACACTGGAAATATATATATTAGAATGATAACAGCAATTATCTCTGTTGGTTTATAGGTTTATTTCCCAAATATCTAATAGTGAACATATTTTTGAAATTGAAAATGCAAGATCCATTTTTTTAAATTGTGGTAAAATATAACAAAATTTACCATTTTAACCATTTGTAAGTATACCAATAGCATTAAGTACATTCCCCATGTTGTACAACCATCACCACTATCAATTTCCAGAACTTTTTCATCATCCCAAACAGAAACTCTGAACCCATTAAACGGTAATTTCTCATTCCCGCTTCCCCCAGTCCCTGGAAACCTTTATCTTCCTTTCTGTCTCTATGAGTTTGCCTAGAGTGGGTACCTCATATAAGTAGAATCATACAATATTTGTCCTTTTGTGTCTGGCTTATTTCACTCAGCATAATGTCTTCAAGGTTCATCCCTGTGCAGCACGTATCAGAATTTTGTTCTAAGGATGAATAATATTCTGTTGTATGAATATACAACATTTTGTTTATCCACTCATCTGTTGATAGATATTTGTGTTGTTTTCACCTTTTAATCCATTATTTTAAAAACAGTTCTTCATGTAGCTTCTAGGGCCTTGTGAAGTTCTTATGTTTTTGCCTACAAAATTAAGCTGATAACTAGATTCTCCTTTTTTATTTTTTCTTATTTTTTTAACACTTTATTTTCAGTGATCTCTACACCCACCATGGGGCTCAAACTCACAATCCCAAGCACGCTGTACCGGCTGAGCCAGCCAGGCGTCCCTAGATTGTCCTTTTACAGAAAAAAAAAAAAAAGGCCTCTTATGTTAGTAAACGTTCCTGAGAGGATTCTTTGGTGCTCTGTCTCTCAAGTTCTTCTCATATTTTTCTCTCTTATTTTTCCTCAATGCTCAAGATTTATACAGTTTACTTTTATTGGTGAGATAAAACTTATACATGAAATGCTTTTAAAATAAGATACCAATAAAGAACTTAATTGTGATACAGACTTTGTCCAGGCAGAACTCAGAGGAGGGAGGCATCACCCAACTGAACCCCTGGTTGGGAAAATCCATCCTGGAAGACAGAGATTCTATCTGGTCGGAGTTCCCACCGGAGGGCCAGAGCCTCTCGGCCTCTCTGCTCCAAGCAGTTGAACTTACAGCTTGAAGTGGATAGTTTCTCTTATAATCTCTTGTGATGTTTTTATGTGGAAATTTTTTTAATAGGTCATCCATTATCCTACTAGATACTTTAAGAGTTAAAGTATTAGGAGTAAAGTATTTAGGAGTTAAAGTATTAAAGTAACATATTAAAGTATTAGTAAAGATAATGGGCGCCTGGGTGGCTCCGTTGGTTAAGCGCCTGCCTTCGGCTCAGGTCATGATCCTGGTGAACCGGGATCGAGTCCCGCGTCGGGCTCCCTGCCCGGCGGGGAGGCTGCTTCTCCCTCTGACCCTCCCCCCTCTCATGTGCGCTCTCTCTCTCATTCTCGCTTTCTCAAATAAATAAATAAAATCTTTAAAAATAAATAAGGTATTAGTAAAGTTAATGAGAAATTAAACAGCTACGGGGAAAGAAGCCTCCCCTAGAGAGAAGACAGATGGAAAGGAAGTGACATTTGTTAAGCGCTTATTATTATGAAGTACGATTATTTCTTTCAAAGAGCGTTAAAATCTGGTAGTAGAGTACCATCTGAAATGACTCAACAACCCATTTGAAAAAAGGAGCATGCGATGGTTTGGCCTGCCTACAAGTATCTTATCAGGGGACTGCCTGAAGTGCAGGCTTTAACCAGATTGAATGTGGCCTATCACAGTTCTAGAACTTTTTCTTCCATTTCACAAACATTTACTGAGTGCCGGACATTATTCTAGATGCTGCAGAAATATCAGTGAACAGTTCGTGCACTTACAAAAGTTGCATTATGATGGGAGGTTGGGGTAAACACAAAAGCAAACAGTCCTGATATTCACATAGCCTGATTTCAGGGGACAACTCTGTGAAAAACGTGGTGGGTTGTGAAAAGAATACTGAAATCGAATCAGGAAGTCAGGTAGGTAATATCTGCTCTTCTACTTAGAAGCCTCAAAGGAAGACGTTTTTGGTCCCTATCTTCTTCAGTAAAATTAATGGCATTAAATCAGTTGGTCACTAACATACATTACCCCTGACATCCTGTGATTTCTTCACTTCTAATTCTACCGAAGTTTACAGCATCAGCTCAGCCCGCACACCCACTGCCTACCACTCTGCAGACCTTCCGTCTTGCGGGAATATTCTGAAACAGAACGTCTCACAGTTACCACATCCATCGGTTAGTTTAATGCTATTGCTATGGTCCTGGACAGACTTAGCTGTTTGCCCCAGATGGATATGGATTCAGGAAAGAAATCAGAAATGCACAAGCAGAAACAGATCCTGGAGCTGCCCGAGTTAGAGAACTCTGGGATCCATCCTTTTGGGAAAAAAGCAGAAGCAATAGTGCACAAAGGACCATGAGAAGACAGCTTCCAAAGACCTCAGGAGAAAGGCGTGAGCTGTGGGAGAGGGAAAATGATGAGGTGTAGGGTAGGATCAGCAGCCTTGAGCCAATTCCATACTCACCAAACTTTACCAATCCTGTATATGGCTTAGTTAAAAAAAAACAACCAGTCCCCACTCCCATTATGTGTATGTGAATCTCACGTATTACATCAACCCCAGCTCTCTCCTCGCCCTACTATGTGGCAAATCTTTGGGTCAAAAACCAAGGAGGAGGAAATATTCACCATTATTGGCTCCAAATCTGGAGGCAAAAAGACCCTTTGCTCGTGGACATCCTTCCTACCCACCCTCCTTTTTTTTTCTTAATCTGTAAGATAAATCAGTACCCATGAGAATTTGGTGAAACACTGATTGCTAGGTGTTCATTTTACACGGACTCTAGAAATTGGGCAGGTGTCATATTCCCATTAAATCCCTGAGGAAACTGAACAGTCCAATAAATGTATTGACTCAGACGTGAATTCTGCAGGGAATAAAGGAACAGGAAACATGCCTGTTTGAGGTCATCATGTCCTTCTATGGAACTGAATGGATGGATTTCTATAACCCTCTAAAGCAGTAGGGGAATATTAAAAATGTGTCACTGAATGAAAAGGTAGACTAAAACTAGGGTCAGATTGAATTCTACTTTGCAAAGCAAAAGGCATTTTGGGAGAATTTGGGGAGCTCTGTTTCCTGGATCCTAATTTGAGTACAGGGACAGGCAATGGTGCTCATGAACTTTCTCTTTGATCCTGTTTTGAGGCTGCTCAGCAACCCCTCTCCTTTTTTATAGGATTAATTGATTTGATTGATTTAAATTAAAAGACCTGTTTAGAGCACTTGTAGGTTTATAGAAAAATTAATCAGAAATACAGACAGTTCAAGGGCACCTGGGTGGCTCAGTCGGTTAAGCGGCTGCCTTCAGCTCAGGTCATGATCCCAGGGTCCTGGGATCGAGTCCCGCATCGGGCTCCCTGCTCAGTGGGGACCCTGCTTCTCCCTCTGCCTCTGTCTGCGGCTCTACCTGCTTGTGCTCTCTCTCTCAAATAAATAAATAAAATCTTTAAAAAAATAAAAAGAAATACAGACAGGTCAAAAAAAGAAAAAAGAAATACAGAGAGTTCTCACCTACTGAATCTCCCTCTGCACACAACTCCTCCTGTGATTTACACCTTGTATCAGTAGTACATTTATTACAATTGGTAAGCAAATATTAATTCATTATTATTAACCTAAGTCCATAGTTTACATTACAACATTCTTTGAGTTTTGATGACGCATGGTGATATGTGTCCGCCCTGACTGTGTCAGACAGAACACTTTGCCCTAAAAATCTCCTGTGCCCCACCTTTTCATCCCTCGCTCCCACTCTGAACCTCTAGCAACCACTGATCTTTTTACAGTCTCCATATTTTTACCTTTTGCAAATGGCATATAGTTGGAATCCTACAGTATGTAGCCTTATGCATTTAAGATTCTTCCATGTTTTTTCACGACTTGACAGCTCCTTTCTTTTTAGTGCTGAACAATATTCCACTGTCCAGGTGTACCACCGTTCATCCGCTCACCTGTCGAGGGACATCTTGGTGGCTTCCAAGTTTTGGCAAATATGAATAAAGCTGTAAGAAACATTGTGTGCAGGTTTTTGTGTTGATATAGCAACTTACCTGGGGAAATATCAAGAAGTCCAATTGCTAGATTGCATGGGCAGGCGATGTTCAGCTTTGTAAGAAACTGTCGAACATTCTTCCAAAGCGGCTGTACCATTGTGCATTCCCACCAAAAAGGAACATGAACCCCTGTTGGCCCATATTCTCACCAGCATGGTGTTATCAGTGTTCTGAATTTTATTTTTTTATTTTTTTAATTTTAAATTTTTTTTTTTTTTTTGACAGAGAGAGATGCAGCGAGAAAGGGAACACAAGCAGGGGGAGTGGGAGAGGGAGAAGCAGGCCTCCCGCAGAGCAGGGAGCCCGATGGAGCAGGGAGCCTGATGCGGGGCTCGACCCCAGGACCCTGGGATCATGACCTGAGCCGAAGGCAGACACTCAACGACTGAGCCCCCCAGGCGCCCCAGTGTTCTGAATTTTAATAGGTTTGGCGTGATATCTCATTGTTATTTTAACTCGTAATTCCCTAATGACATAGGCTGGGGAGCATCTTGTCACGTACTTATTTGCCATTGTAGACCTTTTCTGATGAGGTGTCTATTCAGATCTTTTGCCCGTTTTTAAATTAATTGATTTTCTTACGGTTGTATTTTAAGAGAATCTGTATGTTTTGGATACCAGTCATTTATCACGTATGGGTTTTTTGGTAAATTTTCCTCCCAGTCTTTTTATTCTTTTAAAAACTCTACCTTTTGATCGATCTTTCCCATTGGGCGTATGGAGAAAAACCTGATGATTTGACCCCATGAGTATTTCTTGTATCTGCCTCATCCTTTCTGTCTCTGACACTCTCACTCTAGGCTAAAGCCCTGGCATCTCTTGCCTGGATCATAATAACCTCCCAACTGGTCTCCCACACCCATTTTTACCTCTCTTTAGGCTTCTCTTTATACTACAGGCAGATAGATGTCTTAAACATACAGATCTACGTGCGCCATGTCACTGTTTAAAACCCCTTGGCGGTTCCCATTGCTCTTTGGGTAAAGATACAAACTCGTAATATTAGCTACGAGGTGCACGTCATCTGTTCTTTCCTCGCTTCTCCAGGCTTACCTTGTTGCAAGAGATGTCTCTTTCAGTGTTAGCCACACTCACCCTTCATGTCCTGGTAGGTCTTACGTCGCCTCCTGCCTCAGGGCCCTTCCACACCCCCGTCCCTCTGCCCAGACTTCTTTTCTTCTCCTTTTTTATCTATAAGTTCATTTCCTTCACTCTCAGCTCCGATGTGCCTTCTACTCTTAGAGGCTGGGTATGTGCTAATCCAATCTTTTACTCTTTATAACATTTATCACAGAGCATAGATGTGTATACATCTGTGTACTTATTCGGCTCTTGTAGTTTTTCTACCAGACCATAGGCTCCGTGAAGTCTGGAAAAGTGCCCATGCGTCATGGTGTCTCCTGAGCCTGGGACACGTGAAGACACTCAATCAATATGTATTAAGCAAGGGAGTGTGTTTCTGACTTGAAGGCTGGAAGTTTTATCAGAACAAGGCTATTTCATGCCTTTCTTCTTCCTTAGCCCTGTCTTAGCAGGACACTAATGTCTCAGAATTGCTCTAACTTTCGAAGAAGCAATGTATACTGTTATGACAGCCAGGACCCAGGTAAGTTGCGATAAGTAGATTTATCTGTTCCTTGGTTTATTTATTATTTCAATTCCTGAACACTGGTATTCTTCCTTGATTCTGGTAGTCTACGGACTAACCAATAACTAACCAATTAGTCAAGTTCCTGCACTGGAACTTGAGCTCTATTTTTTGGTAGATAACTAGATATAATACTTTGTGGTAGAGGCAGCATCTGAAAGGAACGTTAACCACTCTTCTGGTGCCTTCCCCTCACTGTCCTTCTCTACATCTAACTGTCTTCCGTGCAGGCGGCTGTCCATCTTCTGGACTAGTCATAAGCACAGCTCCGTTCTTGGCCCTGCTGGTAATAGAAAGTGTGCACTGGATCAGGCCCTCGTCCCCTTGCACAATCATTACAGAACCGTTAGCGTTTCTGTGTATACACACACATCCACATGCATTTATACATACATATTTATATGTACACCTAAGTGTCTGGTTAAATGGGCAAGGTAAGAGTTAAAGGAATTTTGAGAAGGGAGAGGGTCTTGCAGGCTGGAGAAGGCAGGGAAAGCTTCATATAACATGTGGGATTTGCAATAGGTCTTGAATCATGTGTACGAATCAGGGTGTTACAGGCAGAGTGGGAAATGTGATCAGCGCTATGATGATAGGAATGAGTGTATCACGTGAGAAAGCCAGAAAAGAGACTGAAGCTACTGATAAAAACATAGGGTGAGGCCAGAGGGCGGAGGACCGTCAACAAGCCCATTCCCTGTCCCCTAACAGGGGTTTCGAGAAAGAAGTTTGACTTGATGAAAGAAGTGGATATATAGAGGAGGAAGGAAGTTCCTGGAAAGTGCCAAGATCGTTTGTTTAGGGAAATCGAAAGATAGCTGTACCCCTGAGGCAGATTTGATTCCGGATGGATGTAAAGAATTTGTTCTCATCCATATACCATCAGTCAAAACAGAGAAGTAAGCAAAGGCCCAGGGCAGAACCTTCAGAAAGAGTTGTTCATAAGGGTTACAGGGGCCCCTGGGTGGCGCAGGCGTCTGTCTTCTGTCTTTGGCTGGGGTCCTGATCTCAGGGTCCTGGGATCAAGCCCCGTGTCGGGCTCCCTGCTCAGTGGGGAGTCTGCTTCTCCCTCTCCCTCTGTGATCCCTCTCCTTCTGTGATTGCTTTCGCTCTCTCTCCAATAAATAAATAAAGTTAAAAAAAAAAAGAGTTGCAAAGAGAATTCACACAGCCAATAAATGACAGAACAAAGAATCAGCGTTGGTATCTGAGTCTGTGGTTGATGTTTTTCTCACTATGCTACTGTGGTCTATGATTTAATTTGGGTAAACGAGTTCACCAGCGAATCTAGTACAACTCAAGTCCTGCCATTGGCATTACCTAGCATACTTCCCAAAAAAACCAAACAAACACTGATGTTTTGGCCCTCTGTTCGACAATTTAAATCAGAATTTCAGCGAGCTGGGCCTTGACATCCCTATGCTTTAGAAACTCTCCAGCTACTTGCATTGTCCATCCGGAGTTGAGAACGTTAAGTGAACTCCTTCCCTTGCTATTTTTGCATACCCTGGTGTCCTTCCTGGAATGCCTTCAGTACCTTTTGTCTGTACCAAAGAATTTCACGATTTCTTTATTTGCTATATAGTTTTGAAATTATTTCACATGTAAAATTTCCAGTCCCTTGTGGACTGGTATTCTTTGTTTATTTGTTTTTGTATTTCACATAGACTCAAACACAGTACTAGATATAAAGTAAAAATGAATAGACTTGGCTTGTCTTGACTCAGAATATTTTATTCTGTCATAACCGTATCTTGCTTTGCTTTGTTTTGTTTTGTTCTACATTCCATTCACTTCCTGGGCTGTAGCCCTTCAGTTAGGCGATTCTGGATTTGTTTGGTTTCTCAGGAAGCAGTGACATTCAAGGATGTGGCTATAGAATTTACCAAGGTTCAACTGGATTCTGAACAGGAGGGTTTACACTGGGATATGATGATGGAGAGTTATAGAAATCTGATCTCATTGGTCAAAAATTCCTTTCCCCTTTGAAATGTCTTTGCCTCTTTTTGACTGTTAATAGTGCTGACATATCACAAGAATTTAACTGACTTCTCTCTGATGCGGGGTCAGAATAATCAGATATTTCTAAAGCACATTTTAAGCCAAGAGACTAGGTGCTTCAGCTTTCCATTACCCAGATGTGTTAGTTTGAAGTACGGCTAGAAACTAGCCAGTATGTTGACTTACAGGACACTACCCTCTTTACTATAGACCAGAAACTCCCTTTGAAGTACTCCTCACTGTCGACATGTAGTAGGAAACATACTAGAGCTTAATGGTTCAGAGCTTAGGTTTGGGAGTTCATTCATTATGAAATCCACCAGTGTGTTACCCTGGGCATGTCACTCAACCTTTCCAAGGCCAAGTTTTATCTAAGACAAAATAGCACATTATTTGGCTACTTCTTATTCTCCTAGCAAAGAAAAAATACATTACATCATAATATTTCTGATCACCTGTCTCTACCCTTGCTCCCAGCTAGTGCGATCTCTGTCTAGGGACATCTTAATGTCACTTTGCACTACCATCCAGACCTTTCCATGTACCGTATATTCCAAAATACTCAAGTTTATGTCGAAGATCCTAAGTGGATTTTTTGACTTTGAAGTCTCCAAGATCTTATTTTACTCAACCAACATTTTAAATCTTAATGTTTCACTCCTTTTCCTCCTGAAGAAGAAATTCTCTCTCAAGACTGTGACATAGAAATCCTGCCTGCGTTTCCAGCTTGCTGGCCCACTCTACACATAAGCCAATTAGATAGGTGATTAGATGATAGATAGATAGATAGATAGATAGATAGATAGATAGATAGATAGATGATAGATAAATACAGAAATGGGGAGATCTCTCTAGAGAGGGACTGACGTAGAGAGATGAGAGAGAAGGAGATTTATCATATATGTTCTGCTTCTCTGGAAGAACCATGACTCAAACAACCACTGACATTTTTTAGTGTCTTGTTACACAGCAATAGCTAAATGTAGTGACAAGGCTAGAAGTTGTCTAACAGACCTAATTACATCCAAGTTAATCCTTTTAGGCAGAATATCATGTGCTGTGTACTTGCTGTGACTTCATCAGGAAGCACATAATGTTCATTTGTCCCGTTGTTAATGATGTTAAATTTGATCCCTAGTTTCAGTGGAGACCTAAGTCTCTTCTTTGTAAAGATTTGATTTTCTCTTTGCAATTAGCAAGATAGCTCTGTTCTCCTACTTTGGTACATGAAAATATCCAATTTCCCAGGAAGGACACTTTTACCCTATAATTTGAGGTTGTGTTGATGAGCCTCTAGGTTTTCCCTTCTTAGTTGTTCTTCCTGGTATCTTTCCCATTTAATGTCTTCATCTATACAGAATCCTTTTAGGGCCTGTTAAGGGTCAGCAAAAACTCCCTTTTTGAACTGAAAATGAATTCTGTCCGGATGTCCTTTTTTGGATTATATTCACACTAACTCGGGTAAACAGCAGTCCGACGCCCTTCTCCCCACCCAATCAACATTCCGAAATTCCTCTCTAAGAATAATATCCATATTATCAAAACTTGTTTTGAAAACAAGCATAGGAACAACAAAAATCGTGCGGGGACAGTTCTTCAATATATATACCCAACGAAAACTTCATTCGTAAAGTGTATCGCACAGTGTAGACTGGAAAAATGAAATGATCAGGTCTCACAAGACAACCCTTCTCACCCCCGTCTCTGTGGCGCAATCGGTTAGCGCGTTCGGCTGTTAACCGAAAGGTTGGTGGTTCGAGCCCACCCAGGGACGGCCCCTTCCATTTAAGGACAGCGCTTAGAGCTTGCCTTTTCCTTCCAAAACTTTATATGACAATATTGTTTCTGACCATTCTCACAGATTAAATGAAAATCTAGCTAGCATCCTTAGCCAGATCGTCTTTGGGATAGGGGTAATATTCTCTTGTTCAGTGACTAAAAACTTAGCAAATACGTTCAATACCCTGAGTCAGATCCTCGGGTAGGGGGCCTTGGACATCCCCAAGACACTGTGAACGAAGAATGCTGGAGGCTTCTGTCTGGGATATCTAGTTTCCAGTGACTGGTATTTTTCTAAATCATGTTTCCTCGCTTATAAATCACAAAAATGGTCGCTTACACTTTATTCATAAAAGGCATTTTGACATTATCTACCAAAATTACTCTGCGAGTTCACTTCTGGAAATGTATACGATTACTATATTTGTACAACTAAAATTGACCCATGTCAGGGTCATTCATGGCCACATTTAAAAAAGAGAAAATTTAAGTGTAAAAAAGATGTTCTCCTGCCCTCGAAGGGCTTAGGCTCCAGGGAATCAAACTGACAGTTCTGGGTAATTCATTTTCTTCCACCCATTCTTATTTTCATTTCTCACTCCACCTGTTTTACCCAGTTCACCAGGCACTGGGTGTGAGCTCTTTGTGCAGAACTATTGAACTGGAGCCTGAGATGCTGACCTTGAATATACTGATACCTTTATTTCATTCAAAAAGTTAAGCCCTATATGTGTTTTATTTTATAAGTTGTTAGCAACCTAAGGGGAAGAAGTTTCTTAATCTTGATATTCTCTTTATCTAGCAAAGGGGGCAATGGGCACTGAGAATTCTGATTAAATGAACAGCTTATCAAATTCTGACACTGGATTTTTCTGGCTCACTTGGAAGACACCATGACCTCAGGAAACAATCCACATGAAACAAACTCACAACTCACAGAAACCAGGGTACAAGTTCCTAAGACTGAGGGTGTAACATTACACACGTCTCTGTTGATGGGTATGAGAGGTATAGGCATTGTGGGAAATGTTACACCAAGTAACCATTATTTTTTACTGTATGGTTGTCTTTATTCTCCCAAATAAAGCACACCTACCAAATAAAATCTTAACATGACTAAGATTTTATTTTAGAACCAAAGAAGTGGATTAGTCCACTTCACCCAAAGAACAAATGAGTAATTATATTGAGGACAGTGGGTAAAAAAAAAAAAAAAAAATAGTACAAGCAAAACCCAAATTATTATAATCACTCTACTACTTCCTGTAAGTTTAATGAACTAGATATTGACCAGTTCTTTTTAAGATTTTGAGAGAGAACATGAGCAGGGGGAGAGGCAGATAGAGAAGCAGACTCCCCCTGAGCAAGGAACCCGACGTGGGGCTCAAAGGCAGAGGTTATCCAACTGAGCCACCCAAGTGTCCCTTTTCTAACATTTTTTAAGTCATCTCTACACCCAGCATGGGGCTTGAGCTCACAACCCCAAGATCAAGAGTTGTATGTTCCAACTGAGCCAGCCCCGTGCCCGACCAGCTTTAATTTATATATTTATTTATTTTGTAATTTAGTTTAGTTTACTCTGACACCAGTTTTCAGTTTCTCTTAGGGGCTTACATAGATTCTTTGTGGCCTCCAGGGCTGCTCTGCGTGTTGCTTATGAACCCTCCCTCATCTAAGGCCTACTTCACAGAAGTGCACCTGTGGGGCATCATTTGTGCCTGACTACCTCCCAGGCTTTGCCTACCTTTACGATGGTTTGAATCCAACACTACATCCACAGACCTGTTTCCAAAAACAGGACTACACCAGGCTCAGTCAGACTTCTGTTCACTTTTCAGGACTGATCTGGAAAACCTGGTGAAAACTGCCCCATCTCTGAAGCGTGTTATCCGGAATCAGCTCCATATTAAGCACTGCTTCCCTTCCCAGATAGAGTCAACCATGCCCTCCCATGGCCCCTACTCTACCCCTTATATACATGTATCATGATGCCTGCAATACCTCTAAGAAATAAATTTCTTAAATGTCTCTTTCTAGTGGTAACTCTTAACACCAAGGGCCATGTGTCATTACCTACTATCCCTATGTCCTCATATAGTGACTTAATAAATGCTGAACTAGATAACTGACAAAATGGGCTAAGAAATTAATCTGATAGCTAGAAAAGGGTCCAAGCTGAACTGGGGGCGTGGGAGAGGAATGGTGGCTCTGAGACCAGGAGATGAAGTTAAGGGGAATGAACAGGACATGAGAAGATAGAAGTTAGAGCTTATAAAATGCCCCCCACCCCCAATAAACTACAAAGGCATATAAACACACAATTTTTTTCTTTACATGCATTTGGAAGGTGGCTCCCCACCCAGTCCCATCCCACTAACCCCTGGCCCTGTTAATCTTTGCTAAACAAAACCGATGTTGCTGCTGCCCTTCAACTACAGTTGGTAGAAGAGCTGCCTGGACTTGACATTATCAATCTAGCTTGAAGTAAAGGCTCTTCCTGGGTCCAGAAAGTGGGATTTTTAGAGGATCTCACTGGGGAGGAGGCAGACAGCCAAAAATCAAACAAAATTGGCATCTCGCAGTAGTCACACCCTTGCTAGTATGAATTAGGTGCCTCAGCCAGGCAGGAGGAGTTGGAGGGGGACCAGAGGAACACAAGACATCAATGTCTAAGCACCCGCCAGACTCCTGCTCTTAGAAAGATAATATAATCCTTATCAGCCGTCATTATCAGGTAGACAGGAAGCAGGGCCAAGAGATGGAAGGGGTCTGTCCACCCTTCAGGAGTCCCTGACTGGTTAGGGTTCCTCCATGCTCGCTGAAGGTGGTGGCGCTCCAAAGATCTTGGCAAGCAGCCCTCGGCTGGAGCGAGCCTGGTCCTGGGCATTTGCCAGGCGAGCCCGTTCACGTCCCCCTGGCCGAGCCGCCTTCCGGGCTCTCAGCTCTTGCTCAGTAGGACGCTGGGCAAAGCTCCAGCTGCCATTCGGGCGAGCAGAGTCCCCCTCAGCGGCAAGGAAGCGCTGTCCCCGTTCCACACTTCGAAGATAGAAGTCAGTCTCACGCTTGGCCTGGGCAACCTCGGCCCTCAGGCGCTGCCTGCGCACCTGACGCTCAAAGGCAAGATGTTCGCTGAGGTGGGACCACGTGAAACGGTGCAAGTACTGTGGACAGGAAAACAAGAAAAGATCTGGGTAGGGTACGTCAGGAATGGAGAGGAGATGAGAGAGTGGGGCCAACAAAAGGGAATGAGGCGCCTGGGCTGGGAAGGCAGAGGACGAGACGAGGCAGGCAAGCCTACCCCTCACCTTGAGGTTCCACAGGTCGTAACGGAAGGGGCTGCGCCTGCGGGCTCCCATGGGCGTGTTGTGAAGACTGGCCGCCACGCGCTTGGCTACTCGCTTGTCCCGGAACTCCACCCAGCCCTCGGTGTAGTCCTTGCTGTACCTGGACCGCTTTTTGCCTCCCGCGGCCGAGGCTGCCGCTGCCTTCTTCTTGCGCCTCACGAACCCGTCTGAGCCAAAGACATAGCAGTGGTTTAGGAGGCCGACGTGGCACCCAACTAACTTCACCTCCCACTCGCCCGCGGGCCAGGATCCCACCTCAAGGCCTTTGCGGGTAAGAGGACTGCAAGGTCCACCCGCGCCCCGTACACCCCTTCCCTACGTCTAACTCAGTCTTTTCCTCAGCCGTCAACTCCTGCACCAGATCGGCTCTGCACATGCACACGCCCCGAATCCCAATTCAATTAGTGCCTCTAGGAAAGCTGGGGTCAGCTGATCATACACTGCCCCTAGACCTGGGTCACGATGACAAAGGGGATGGGTTCAGTTCTGTGAAGGAGCCTCTGAGACTTTTATCCAGCGCGTGCTCATTTCACAAGCCGGGAGATTCGGCTCAGGAACGGGGGGGTGTGCGGAGCAGACACTACAAGCCAAAGGTAAACTATCCGAGAACTACTCTGCGCTTACCGAGCTCCCCACACCCAATCCCGGCCCCCCCCCAAAGGAGCCGGGCGCCGGCCGCGAGTCCCGCGCCCCCACAGCGCCTCGGACCCGCGCAGGCGAGCCCACCGCCGGCGAGCGCCACCCCCCTCCCCGCACAGCCAGGGCCTGCGCTCTTACCCTCGGGCTGGAAAAAAACGCGCCCGACCTCGCCGTACGCGCTGAGAAGGTTCCGTACATGCAGAGGCCGAAAGCGGGGCGGGAGGTGGCCCAAGTACACAATACCCGGCACCACCCGCTTCTTGGCGCCACAAGCCGCCTCTTCGGATTCCTCCTGCCCCTCCGCCGCCTCTGGTTTCTGATCTGTCCCTTCCAGAGGCTCCGGCTCCGAACCTTCCCTCTCCAGCTCCTCCGCCTCCATGCCGGCGGAGACGACAAGCACGGCAGCCGTAAAGCGCCGCGCCGTCTGCCGCACAGCGCGTGCGACGGCCGGCGGGAGGGGGCGGGGCCGACGGGGCGGAGACGAATGGCAGGACCAGATTGGGTGGAGAGAGCGGAAGTGGGGGCCGGGTCAGCCGCGGGATTCGAAGCGGGGAGGCGGGACCTGAGGCTCGGGCGGGGGGAGGGCCGAACTGGCGGGGCTCGGGGCTGGAGAGGCCGGAGCGGAGCGGGTAGGTCCGCAAGTGGACGTGCCCTAGAGAACGCCTCGGCGAGATGGAAAAACGCGGGAGGCGGGCTCTTCTGGAAGTGTGGGAAAGCTTTGGGGAGTTGGGAGATGAAAACAGCATTTTACCCAGGGGACCCGGGTGCGACTCCGGCTGGGGGGTGATTCGCCTTTAAGGTTGACTTAAACGTCAGTGTATAAAATCGTCTGGAGTTTTGAAATGTGAATTATTTTTCAAAATTTAACTTCGAGTTCTGAATGTTTTTTAAGTTTTGAAAATGTAGCTTAACTTTGCCAATACAAGTTCTGGAGACTTAAGATTTTTGAGTACTTCAGTTGTGACCTCATTTAGTTTAAAACATTTTGTGTACTTAAGATATTAATTTGCAATTTGATTTTGTGAATAAGTTGTCCAGAGAATTTTTAATGGGCAACAGTTATTGCTCCTGTTTTCAAAACGTTATTTGCGTTGACACGTGATGCATACGGATATTATAAACACCTGTTATCCTGTGTACACACGGCCCGGCCTGAGGCGACCCCGGGGCGGCGCGCCTAACCCTGCTCTCCGGGGACCGGCGTCTGCTGCGCGCCCCGCGGCGCGGCGCGGCGGGGCGGGCGGTCCTTGCACCCCGGCGGAGGCCTCTCCCGCGGGCGCCGGGCGCAGCCCCTTCCCGCGACGCGGGGGCCGCCCGGCAGGGGGCGCCGTCCGCGCGCTCTTGGCACCGCGGCTCTTCCCACGCGCACCTGCTGCTGGGCGGACTGCAAAGACCAGCCGCCGCGAATGCGGAGCAGCCGTGCGGCCGGCTTTCTGGAAGGGGCCCGGACGAGTGTAAGCATAGTATAAACCCGCCCTCGCTGCAGCGGGACAGAATTTCCTATCCCGCTGGAACGGGCGGGTGCGCACAGAAACCGGGCAAGGGGTCCACAGCTCCCATCCGAGGTGACATCTCCTGCCAGGCAGGCGTCCCAGTTTAGTTCTGCCGGAACATGGCGCCACGCTCTTTCGTGGAGTGGGCGAAAGAGCTAAAAGCCAGCCTCCTCGAGTTCTTACCCCAGTTTCATTAATTTTATGGAAGGGAACTGTCAGTTGCTCGCCGCTTCTTTTTCTGGAGGCGGCAGGGGGCGGTAAGAGGAATTGAATTCCTGTCTTCAAAACACGGAGCAACGATGGATGAGAGAGCGCATCTTGGTATTGCTTCAAGAGGTCGGGGGTGGGAAGGGGGCATGCGGGGGGACAGAGGATGCCAGTGGACAGGTGTGATGCCTCTGATGGTAATTTATGCTGTTTTCTCTACTTTGTGTGTATTTGAAATTCCCATTAATGTTTATTCACTTAAATATCCACATAACAGAAAGGCCATGGGACCACCAAAATAAGTTGAAAACTTTGGGCCAAGAGGTCCTTCCCGTTCTCCACGCGCCCCATGACCCTTGCCCAAACTCCATGAAAAGTCAGTCTCCCTGGAGACCCGGTCTTAACATGCGCAGCTTCTTGTGTATGTACCTGCGGATCGCTTATTTATTTTTTATCATTATTTTCAGTTTTACAAGTTCATCTGTGAGCACAAACGACAATGTGCCCAGCTGTTCAAGTTTTCTTATCTGCGCAAAGGGTTCCCGCAAGCGGCGTCAGTGAAAACCTGTCAAAAGGTTGAGTCCTTCGAGCCGGATTCGAACCAGCGACCTAAGGATGACCATGTCTGAACGTCTACAGTCCTCCGCTCTACCAACTGAGCTATCGAAGGATTGGTGGTAGGGGCTGTTAGAATACCTTGAATAATGTTCATCCCAGTGGTTTTAACCGTCTTTTTAAAATTACAGGCAAACATGATTTTTTTCTAGGGTGCTAGAAATGTTCTAGACTGATAGGGGTGGTGATCTTAGAGGTATATTAAAAAATTAATACCCTTGAACACTTAAGTTTTGTGCTTTTTACTTTCTGATTTAGGTCTTTAAAAAAGAAACCACCACCACCCATGTTCCATCGTGCTCACTTAGGCATAATATAGATAGGACCATCACCCTTATTTCTCCTGCTGTCCCTCTGTACCTTCTGCCTCCCGCCTCTCTATTAAAGTGATGGAGAAATGATAATTTATCCCACATATAGACAGTTGGGTTAAAGAGGAATCTACTGTCTTGAAGTGGACATACTGCCGAGTTCATTTTGGAAACTTTGCAATTCTTTTTGAAGGACAATGAAAATAATGTCTAGACATAGAAGTACTTGACCCAACACAAGAGGCATTGTGTGTGTGCGTGTGTGTTTAGGAATTGAGTGGCTCGTATTTAGTGGGGCAAATAAATGAAACACACCCCTCTCCAAATCTAAAAAAAGAAATTTAGACATGTGTTTGTAGGGATGCTGTCATGTACTGCTAATGAGCACCTATTATGGCATTGGGCTTCCTGGCTGAACACCCATGGAGAAAGCAGGAAGCCATCTGGACAGACTTCCCGAGGATGTATCTATAGAAAAGATTTTCGATGAATTTATAAGGATATTGCTTATTAAAAATCAAAGTACTTCAAACTGTAGTCTTGGAAAAATAAATCTTTCTTCAAAAGGTCCTATCCAGTGATTTCCCTGAGAAATCTGCAACACATAATTTCTATTTAATTCAGTTATTCAGTTCCCTCTCATGAGAAATGAGGTACATTTCTTTCCAATAATCTAACCTAATCTGGGGGAAATGTGAGAAGCTAGAGTAGAAAAGCCTTAGAGAAACGAGCGGTTTCTGTGTGAGACCATCTCTTTCACGTATTGAGTGTCCTGACAGAGCCTTGAACACCACAGACATGAAAGCAGCCAGACTCTAGGGTCTAAGTTCACATTGTGTCTCAAATAAAAGCTTTTCTTTCTTGTTTTTAAAGGAAAAAATGTTTACATTTTACTTAAGTATCTTAGAACACACACAGATTGACACGATATTTATCACATAGAACAACACTGCCTTACAGACGTCTCTCATCTCGGAAGCCTCCCTTGCCATAACACAGAAGCTAATCCAAATTTCTTTCTCTTTTCTCTCGTTTATAAACTTCCAAACTCCCTCTCTTAGCCAGTGCTCATTGGCTTTTGACTCTCTGAGTGTCTCCTCATCTTCAGCATCTGCTTTTTTTTCTTGTGTAACTCTCTAGCTTTTCCAGTAGGTCAAAGCTTTCCTCTTACCTGATCTACCACTCTCTCTCTTTTTTTAGAGTTTATTTAAATTCAAGTTAGTTAACATAGAGTGTATTATTAGTTTCAGGGATAGAATTTAGTGATTCATCAATTACCTATAACACCCAATGCTCATTACATCCAGTGCCCTCCTTAATGCCCATCACCCGATTACCACATCCCCCACCCACCTCCCCTGCACCCCAATTTTCACAAAGGGCACAATGGGACCTGAGAAAATGTTCCATATTTTTCTCATCAGCCAGTGCTAGGTAATGCACAAGTACTCATTTGAGATCCCAGAGCCTCATGTCTCAGTCATGTGGTATTGCAGAGTTGATTTAAATCTGAAATGGTTCTATAGCTAACTGACTCAAACCTGCCTGTTCCTAAAGCTTACAGACCATATTCCAATGGAATACTCAGCAATAAAAAGAAGCAACTATTGATAGATGTAACAACAGGGATGAATCTCCTATGCCTTATCCTAAAGGCAGATACAAAAGGCTACATAAGACATTCTTATAAGCACAAAACTAAAGGAATAGAAAACATCAGTAGTTGGCAGGTTAGAATGTAGAGGGAGGAGTTAGCTGCAAAAGGAACATGGAGAAGTTGGGGGTGTGATGTAACCATTTCATATCTTCATTGTGGGTGTGGTTATATGACTGTAAACATTTGTCAGAACTCATGGTACTAAAAAGGGACATCTTATGTAAATATTGCCTGAATTTTTAAAGTACGAAAAGAAACTTCCGAAAAACTAAACCAGGTGAAAAGTTAAAGTGTAGGTTAGAATTTATTAGAAACCAATAAATCTTATTATCAGATTAAAAAAGACCTATATGATTATCTCAACAGATGCAGAATAAACATGACAAAATTAGGATGCATTCATGGATTAAATTTCTGCCAACTAGTAATATAAGAGAATTTCATCAACCTATAAAAGACATATTGAAAAACACTAACATTAGCATATTTAGTAGTGAAAGACTGAATGGTTTGTCACTAAAATCAGGTCTAGAACAAGGATATCCGACCTTGACTTCTCTTCAGTATTGCCCTGGAGGTTCTAGCCAGTACAAGTCAAGAAAGAAAGAAAAGCATAGATTTGAAAAGGAAAGGCAAAACTCTCTCTATTCATATATGATGTGATGATTATGAAAAAATGCTGAAGAATCTGCTGTAAATCTACTGCAAATAATAAGTTTACCAAAGCCACAGGACACAAATATAATAAATTACAATTCTATTTATTAATAAGTATTCTGGTTTATTGAACTTGAAATATAAAATACCACTCGAAAGGGTTAAAAAGTGAAATTTTTAGAGATAAATTTAACAAAAAATACAATAAAAACAACACATTCTATAACAGAAAAATCCACATTTTTCAGTTGCAAAGTCTTCCAAATTGACTTATATATTTAACGCCATCCCAGTCAAAATCTCAGTGAGCAGTTTTGTAAAAACGACAAGCTGATTCTAAAATGTATATAGACCTCAAAAGATGCAAAATATCCAAAACAGTTGTGAAGGAGAAGAACAAAGTTAGAGGACTTAACACTACCTGGTTACAAGACTTACTATAAAGCTAGATAGAGTCCAGAAAAATATACCAGCATATATACATAATCAGTTGACTTTGACAGAGGTGCCAAGGAACAGATAGTCCTTAACAAATGGCGCTGGAAAAAGTGGATATTCACATGCTACTAAAGGAACTCAGACCCTACACAGCATAATGGACAAAACTCAAAATGGATGAAGACCTAAACATAATGATTAAAACTGTCAATTGAGTCAGTTAGCTATAGAACCATTTCAACTGTCTCCTAGAAGAAAAACTAGGAGAAAAATCTTTGTAACTTTAGGTTAAGCAAAAAATTCTTAGAACACAAAAAGCATATACTATAAAGAAAAAAAGGGGGGGCATCTGGGTGGCTCAGTCGGTTAAGCTTCTGCCTTCGGCTCTCGTCATGATCCCAGGGTTCTGGGATGGAGCCCCACGTTGGGCTCATTGCGCAGCAGGGAGCCTGCTTCTCCCCTGCCTGCCGGTTCCCCTGCTTGTGCTTGCTCTCTGGCTCTCTCTGTGTCAAATAAATAAATACAATCTTAAAAAAAATGTTTTTTAAATGATAAATTGGACTTCATCAAAGACTAAAGAAAAAGTCTCAAAAGATGCTTAAGAACTTAAGATAATTAAAGGGCAAGTGACAGGTTGGGGAAAAATATAGGCAAAACATTCAGGTAAGTGTTTAAGTGATAAATGATGAAGGACTTGGATCCAGAGTGTATAACACACTTGTACAACTCAATAGTGAGCCATTGTTTTAATAGGCAAATGATTTGGATAGATAGTTCACAAAACAAAATGTACAGATGGCCAATAAGCCCATGATATGGATCCTCGATACTGTTATTCATTAGGGAAATGCAAATTACAAGCCTCAGTGAATGAGAGTTCCTGTTGGCTTAACATCCTCACCAGCATTTGGTACTGTGTTTTGTATTTTGGCCATTCTAACAGGTGTGTAGTGGCTTATCATTGATTTTTCAATTTACAATTCCCTGATTACATATGATGTGGCAGATCTTTTATTTGCCACCTGTATATCTTCTTTGGTGAGTTGTCCAGATATTTTGCCCAAGTTGTTTATTTTATTGTTGAGTTTTAAAAGCTTTTTGTATATTTTGGATAGCAGTCCTTTATCAGATATGGCCTTTGCACATATTTTCTCCCAGTCTGTGGCTTCTCTTTTTATTCTTTTGACAGTGTCTTTTTGAAGAAGTTTTTAATTTTAGTGAAGTCCAACTTACCAATTATTTTTTTTCCATGAAGTATGCCTTTGGTGTTACATCTAAAAAGTTATCACACACACAAAGTTATCACCATGCTCAAGGCTACCTACATTTTTTCCTTTGTTATCTTCTAGTGATATTATAGTTTTGCATTTTACATTTAGGTGTATGATAATTTTGAGTTAACTTTTGTGATTCATTTTTTTTTGCATGTGGATATTCAGTTCTACCACCATTTGTTAAAAATACTGTTGATTGATTTTTCACATAGACAACACAGTAATTCTATAGAGAAAGGATAAGCTTTCAGTAACTGATGTTGGTACAACTGGACATTCATATATAAAACAAAAAATCTTTTACCATCAATATAATATAAATCAATACGATATAAAATAATTAATTCAAGTTTGATCAGAGACCTAAATGTAAAAGATAAAACTTCCAGAAGAAAATCTCTGTGACCTTTGGTTAGGCAAAAAATTCTTAGAACACCAAAGAACACAAAAAATTCAAGGTATAAAAGAAAAAAAAGATAAATTGGGCTTCATCAAAATTTTAATATTTGCTTTTCAAAAGATACTGCTAAGAAATGAAAAGACTGGGAGAAAATATTGCAGGACAAACACCTGATAGACAAGACTTTTAGCCAGAATGTATAAAGCATTCCAGAACTCAATAAGGAGGCAAACAATTCAATTTTTTTTTTTAAAAAGGGAAGGATTTCAACAGACACTCCACCAAAGAAGATATACAGATGACAACTACCTGAATAAGTAGACATCATTAGTTGAGGGAAATATGAATTAAAACCACATGAGATGCCTCTACACACTCATCGTAGGAGGCAAAATTCTAAGACAGCCCCAAGATTTCCACCCACCTCTTATAATATCTGAATAATCCCTGCCCCATAAATGTGGGTAGGACATGTGAATGTGTTGTGTTGGGTACAAATTTGAATGGCTAATATTTAAAAGACGGTTCCAAGTGTTGTCTAAGATGTAGAGAAATGAGCTCTCATCCATTGCTAATAAGAATGTAAAATGGTACAGCCACATTGGATAACAGTTGGTGGTTTCTTTGCAAGTTAAATATGCACCTGCCATAGGATCCAGCAGTCCCACTCGTGCGTATTTACTGATAATAAAACACATGGCCACACTTATATCCAAGATATTTATAGCCACATAATAACTTGCGAAGACCGCCATCACCACATACCACAGACTGGGTGACTTAAACATTTCTGTTTAAGTCACAGTTCTAGAGGCTAGAAGTCCAAGATCAAGGTGTCAGCAGGACTGATTTATTCTGAGGCCTCTGCTTGGCTTGAAGAAAGGTGCCTCCTTGTTTGCTCTGTACGTGGTCGTTCCTCTGTACGCTTCTGCCCCTACTGTCTCTCTCTCTACCTAATCTCCTCTTCCTGTAAAGGCACCAGTCAGATTGGGTCAAGGCACCCTGCCAGCCTCACTGGAATGTAGTAACTTCTTTCAAGGCCCTATCTCCAAATACAGTCTCATTGTGAGGTACTGGAAATTAGGGCTTTAACACATGAATGAGGGGCATGTAATTCAGCCCATAACACGCAGTTTTATTAATAATAATAAAAACAGTAACGAAAGTTCATCAGCCAGTGAATGAATAAACAAATTGTAGTACATCCCTACAATGGACTGACTACTGAACAGTGAAACGGAATGAACTGTGGAGGCACACATGACAAGGATGAATCTCAACAGCATTGCGCTAAATGGAGGAAGCCGGACTCAAAAAGCTGCATACTGTAGGAGTCTATTCCTAGAACCATCTGGCAAAGGCATAAATAAGTACAGTGACAGTGACAGAAAGCAGATCAGCGCTTCTGAAGGCACAAGTCAACTTTCTGGAGAGATGAAAAGGTTTTATATCATGAGTGTTGTGGTTATATGATTGAGTATAATTTTCAAAACTCAGCAAACTATATACTTAAAAAGGAATGAATTTTACTGTGTTTAAATTGCATTTCAATAGAGGTAATTAAAAACAAAACAAAACTAGTTAACCATACAGAAACTTCAACATCAATTTGATGTCTTGCTGAGCATTCTATTTCTTGCTACACACAGCCTCCTTATCAGATTCCCTGTTAACTCGATTACTTTTCTTTTGCCCATAGTATGTATTATTTTTAACATACCATTACACAAATTTGTTTTTACCATATTTTAAAACTTCCAATACTTTCAAGCTGATGTTTTCAATATTATATCCAACAGTTGTAGTTGTTCTAAATGCCATGTCTGGGAAATGAGATGTCCCTTCTGGAAGTCTGAGAGCTAATGAGCAATCCACCACACCCCTCTGTACCCTTACCCTGACAAAATAATTTATGATCTGAGTTGCAGAGGATCTACAAGTCAGGGTCTCAGAATGGACCACCAGCCAAAACATGATTTATATGACACAGAAATAAGAGTTTCTGGTTATGAGCCACCATGATCAGCAGGAGGGGGGAATGCTTATTACTACACTGTAACTTAACCTATTCAGGTAGATACATACAGGAAATTTGAAAGTCTATATCCACTAAGAAGGCTTATTCACCTCCCAGGAAAATACCCAACAAAAAATGTGTGAACTTCTGTGCCAAGATACATGGTAAGAGTACTCAGATTTTTTTTTTTTTTTTTTTTTTTTTACAAATGTCCATGTTATATCAGTGAGTGAAGAAAAAGCTCGGTGAAGTTTTGCCAAGAGCCCACCCGTCAGCCTAATGTCATTTTATACTACTTTAAGAGATGTAATTTTTTTCAGTCACTCCAAGAAATGGGTTCTAGGAAAATGTTCTGAGATAATTGCTAATAAAAGGCTGAGGCTCTTTGTGGAATTCCTAAGTGCGTTGGGCTAAAAGTAGAACCAATTTATTGGAGTGAATACAAGTCTTGGATTGGGATTTGAACATACCGTGGCAGTTTTTCAAGACTGGAAACTGCGGGGGCTCCAGCAAAAAGGACTTAACGTAAGTGCCTGGACAGAGGCTCTGGCATTTGCCGTGACTGCCCTTGTCCTCCTCTCTCAGAATTCAGGCTGCTTTCCTTTTTGCTTGGTAGCTTCTCCCAGCCATTTGGTGTTTGGGAACAGGCTTCCCCAAAGGCAGACTGAAAACTATGGCATGAGTCTTCAAATCCAAACCCTCCTAATTCCTTGCTGCTCCTGAAAATTACCACTCAAGATCATTTTCAGATGTTGAGTTTTACATCAAACTCTGCGTAAACAGACTGAGCATGCTACTCCGTGAGAAGTGACACGACTGTGTCCCATGTGTGTGCCATGTTTCTTCCGTGGCCAAAAGCTAGAGGAGACCCGGTCGCTGTCGTGTTTCCCGTTCAGTTCTGATGGCAGAGGGCGCGTGCACGCTCGGGCTCCTTTTCCCTGGAAAACCCGCGCGCGCCGTCAACCTGAAGGGAGACGGCCTTATGTGAATTTTCCTCCACTCCTGGCGTGTGCAGAGGGGGCAAAGGGGCTGAGCTGGGCCTGTCCACATCTCGGATTTGTGCAGAAAGGTCAGGGTGCGGGCGGGGTATGGATTTGGGGTACAGATGGTGCCAACAGGGTGGCTGTATCTGGGCGACGGGTCCGGTGAAGTTCATGATGCTACTTCCCACTTTGGGGTAGGTCTGAAATTTCTCCAATAAAGGGCCACTTCAGGAATTACCAGGGTGACCGGGGATCCGCGCGACCGCGCCGACCCGACGCCCCAGGGGCGGGGTCTGGAGACCTGGGGGCGGGGCGCGCCTGGCAGCCGCGCGCGTGCGCCCTCCTCCCGGCTGCGCGGCGCGGGGGCCGGCCTGGGGCGCGGGGTGCAGCGCGGCAGCGGGGGAGGTGTGGACCCCTGCGCTTCACGCGGGAAAAGGTGAGCGAAGTCAGCGGGGAAGGTCTTCCCCACAGCAGCCGCCGTGGCCGCCCGCTGCGTAAATAAGAGAGATCAGCGCGCTCTTGTCGTAGCGGAAAGTGCACCCTGTCCTCGGGAGACACGCGGGAGGGGGTTGTTCCCCGACGTTCCGCAAGGATCTAAATTTTATGGTGGCTTTGCTGGAGAAGCCTGGGATTTCCAAAAGTCTCGTCCTTCGAGCCGGATTCGAACCAGCGACCTAAGGATACCCAACTGTCACATCTACAGTCCTCCGCTCTACCAACTGAGCTATCGAAGGACTCCTGGGGAAAGCTCTTACAGGATTCCTAAAATAACGTCTGTCCAGATGGTTTGCGCTGGTGATGTTCATATTCACTTTTAAAAGTGCAATTTTAAGCTGTCTTCTTGGACACCGAATGTATTTTATATAGTTATCCGGATAGCTGGTCCGTGGGTTTATAAAAACATAAAATTCATTGCGTTGTACATCTAAGAGGTTAGGGTATTACTTATGTCTATCTCAAGACAAAATCCCAGAGGGTATCCCATGTCCTCTTACCCTAGGAATAATACAGCTGAAACTAATGCCTTGGATTACTCCCAATTTCCTTCCCTCCTTACTTCCTCCTTCTTCTTTCAAAAACGTCAAAGTTTGCTCAATAAATGTTGTAGTTGCCCTAAATACAGACAGCTAGGTTGAAGAAGATCTCTGAGTTGTGAACAGAGCAATGCCCCCTGCATTTTGGTAAACTACAGTACTCCATTCTGAAAGTCAAATGGGAAATCGTGTATATTCATAACTCTAATGATGAAAGATGTGAAGTGTTCTGTGTGTGCATGTGTGTGTGTAAATTTTTTTTAGTTGTATAATTGATTTGGCTGCTTCATATTATGTTGCATAATTATAGTAGAGCAATTAAAATGAAATACAAATCCTTAAAATTCTTAAATGGAAATATAAATATTCCTTTTCCAAAGCAAATCATCCAACATTGAGTTTCAACAGAGATTGATAGTTTCCTTGCACCTACTACAAAAAATAGACACAGATGGATAACATGCTACACTATCAGGAGCAAACTTTCCTCCAATAAATTTAAGTAAAAAATTAAGTGAATTTCTCTATAAAATATCTGTGCTTATTAAAAAAAAGTTTCTACAAAACTATATTATTGAAAACATTCCAAATTTGTCTTCAAATGGCAATCACCAATGCTTCCCATTAGAAATGTTGAAATCACATAGTTGTTCTTGAACTCAGTAATTAAATCCCTTTCCATGCCTTGAATACCAAGTGGAAAATAGCAAAGTTGCCAACAAGTGGTGAAATTTCAGGCTGGTGCTGGATTCATTACTGGGGCAACACTTAGAGGAACAGGAAGTCCCCAGAAGGGAAACCGGAGTGAGTAAGCCCACCTTCCTCCTCCTCCAGCCTTGCATTCTTCTCCTACTTACTTTCTGGCAAAGCCTAACATGGGCACAAGCAGGACATCAGTAATGTGGTTTATAGAGTACTATCTCCTTTATCACACGGCAGATTTAAAAAGGATTGTTGTCTTAGTCTGCTCAGGTTGCTGTGACAAAGTACCACAGACTGGGTGGCTTAAACACCAGAAATTAATTTTTCTCACAGTGCTGGAGGCTGGAAGTCCATGACCAAGGTGATGGCCATTCGGTTCCTGGTGAGAGCTCTCTTCTTGGCTTGCAGTTGGTCGCGTCCTGGCTGTCTTCACACAGAGTGAGCTCTCTGGTGTCTCCACTCATCAAGACACTAATCCTAGATATCAGGATTACCACCCTTACGACCTTATTAACCTTAATTACATCCCTATTACAAATACATTGGGGGTTAGAGCTGAAACATAAGAACTGGGGGGGGGGGGGCAAAGATACAATTCAGTCCAGAGCAGAGAGCTTAGAGTTGAGCCAATATTTTAACAACTGGTAAAACTTCCATGTGAATTTTAAAATAGTAGTCTTGATTTTCATTTAGTCTCTGTGGAAACTGAGTGTTGGAAAATGTAATCCCCAATCCAGCATTACTGGAAACCAGCACTCCCAGCTCATGGTTGAAAGCCCCCAAACAAACCAGTCACTCCCAGTTCAGTCAATCATGCCAATGCCCAATCTGTGGATCTGAGCTGTGGAATTGGGCTCCGTTCTGTCACTAAAATTCCACACCTACACTCCTAGGAGAATCATGGAAAATAAATAGGGAGAAAAAAATGAGTGGGGGCCAAGCTGACTTGGCCAAGCACCTAGGCAAATTCTGTCCTGGGCAGAGTAGGGGAAGCACCGAGATGCCGGAGAGAATCAGGGTAAGGCTGGCCTGGAGCCAAGTTTTGAAGTGAATGGTGGTTTCTACACCCACTTGGAATACCTGAGTTGTAAACTCTCTTGTCTAAGTTGTGGGGAGGCAAGTAGGTGGGAGGTTTCTTCCCTCAAAGGTACTCATCTGTTTTTATTAGCCCTGATTGCAATGAAAAAGCAAACAAGAAGAGCAAATGTTAAGGGTATTTTAAGGATCTTGGAAAGGCCTGCTCTGCATACAGAGTCACTTTCTTAAATGATTTGTTTCTCCTGCCTTTGAATTTTGATCACTTGCTTCAGTGTCATTGAGAGTAAAAAATAACACGAAACCAAAGAGAGGAAGTCTCCAAGGATGGGATATTAGACAAGGAAACAGTTGAAGGTGTTGGTTGAAGGCCTTCATATGGTTTTCCTGCACATGATGGCCTTCTGGCTCCTAACCAGCACCTAGCACAGTACCTGGTACCTAGTACCCAATAGGTCCAGAAGAAAAAGACACCACTACTACCTTTGTATTTTTGCAAAGACTCTGGATGTAAGCCTGCAGTCATAATTATCTTAGCATCCTAGTAATGTTTACCTTAGGAAAGTAAAAAATAACGAGTACACCCTTGGAACAAACTCGGGACTACAGAAGCCAGAATGGAAGGAGAGATTAACTGGGACGCGCTCCCCTCGTGGCCATGTGTCCACAGGCGGTGATTTAAAAAAAAAAAAAAAAAAAAAAAAGCCAGACGGCGGATCTTAAGGGGTAATCTGCATGGACTCTGGAGAATCTGTTTCTGGAGCCAGCAGAGTCAACTGGTGGAAAATTTAGGGGTGCAGGGATTGTCAGGAACTATTGCGAAGGCCAAAGCCGAGCCTCCCTGCCCGGGATGCACCTGCAGTCCCCTGGTGGCCTGTTTCCTCGGATAGGGTTCCGGGGTTGAACTCTTGCCCAGTTTCTAAGACGAGTGTTTCTGAGGCCTTCCCGGCCCGGACTCCGCCGGCCCTCTGGGGTTTTGTACCGACAGGATCCAGAACTGTAGGACAGGCGGTAGGTGGCGCTGAGGGACGCCATCCCCACCGATCTAAGGCCCCGCACCTCGTTCACGTGGTCAACGCCGACTACAAACAGGTGGCAACGCGTCCCGCATTAGCGCCAGACAAGTGAGTAAGAGAGGCGCGGCCGCGCGGCAGGGCGGGGAATTAGCTCAAATGGTAGAGCGCTCGCTTAGCATGCGAGAGGTAGCGGGATCGATGCCCGCATTCTCCAGTTTTATGTTTCCCTTACTTACCCTTGGCCTTTATTCCTGCACTAAATACCGAGCTAAGTGTAAAACATGACCAGCTCAGAGCGGGGCTTTCCCTTCAAAAGCCACACTCTCTGTTGTTCTCAGTGCTAGGATAGGCATGGCTGTTTCTCAACGTTTCTCAAACGTTTTGCACATTTGAATATCGGTCCCTGCCAGGTGGATTTACAAATCTACACTCCAGTTATTTATGCATTAATATTACATGTTTACTCTCGGAATTTATTTCTCACATGCCCAGCCTATTAAGGGCAACCCCAAGTTCTTAAAACTGGAACGAATGATTCCCATTTCTTAATGAGATGGTGAAGAGTCATATAATGTGTAGGTATGTTTGAGATTTGTTTTTTAATACATGCACTCTTCCTCTTTTGGGGTCGTCTGGCTGAGTCTTCCGAGACGGTGGTGATAAGGCTGACACTGAAACTGGACTATGGCAGAATATGGGCCAATTACGGGAGGGTGGAGAACCTCTGTGATGCCTTGGGGAGAAGCTCAGCCCAGGACTATCTAATAAACTTTGCATCCAAAGCCCAGATGTTATCTTTGAAAATAAAATTGGACCATTTTTCTTCTTTACTCTTTTGCCCCAACTTGCTTTCAAAAAGCAGGAAGCTAATCAGGAGCTCCCAGTTTAGACCAACCTTCAGCCCTTAATAGGGGTAGTTTCCAATACGTTTTAGGGAGTAGTTTTCAAACCACTAGCCCAATTCCAGAAGCCTGGGCTTCTGTGTTCTGACATACACCAAAGTCTGAGAATCATTAAAGAATAACAGTGCCGAAGCATAGGAAGGAAAATACCAAAAAGCTGACAGGGACAAAATTCTCACACAATTCTTTTTACTTTGATCTAACATTTTTGTAGTTGACGACTCTTTCAGAGGTGCTTGTTATCACATTTTTGAGACAGGGTAGAAGTGGGATTCATATATCCTAATGAGATTGGCCCCAAATTAGCAAATGCTTTCTATTGTTAAGAGAAATCTCTATCTTTTGAGCTGATTCCCAAAATGGGTAGAAAAATCCTACCCACCTCTCCCCCCCTTGTCTATTATTTTTAATTCTAAAATGTTTGTTTCTCTTTTATCAGTGGTTCTCAAACCTTGCAGCACAGCAAATGTCACCTGGAAGCTTTTCAAACTACCAATGCCTAGGTCCCCATCTCCAAACTGGCCCAAGCAAAGGCGCTTTGTAACATCTGCCCAGGTGATTCTATATCCACCAATTTTTCTCAGCCAGGATTGAAAGCCACTGTTACAGAATTAAACCGGGAAGGGGGAGTAGTGCTCCTAAATTTCATCCCGCCCTGAGACGGTTCAGCATTCTTCACCCCGGAAAAACACCTTTCCAGAGACTCGGGACTCTAAGCCCACCAGGGGGCGCGCCTGTCCCACCAATTCCCCGCAGGTCGTGTCCTTCCTACGCAGGTAGCGTCCTTCCTCCCGGGATTCAGGATCCCGGGTGAGGGAGCAGAGACACGTCTGCAGGCCCCTCGCCCAGTGGGGCCGCCTCTGCTACGCCTCGTCAGAGCTCCGTATTTCTCGGCGGCCCCCAGCTGTACTGCATGTAAAGTACGGGGTGGAAGTCTGATCGCGTGTATTAGTTAAAGAAATTAATAATTTTAAAAAACTTGGATTCGTTGTACATCGGGAAGAGTCTTAGCAGATGCACATCGAGGATACATGTAGATGAGATACCCCTTTTCAGGGTGGGGATAAAAAGAGAACGACGCAAAACGTGAACTCCTTCGAGCCGGATTCGAACCAGCGACCTAAGGATGCCTGAGTATGCTCCACTACAGTCCTCCGCTCTACCGACTGAGCTACCGAAGGAACCACACTCGTTCGCGTTCTCGCAGAGGATGCCATCTCTGCGCGCGGTTGGGCGTGTGTGGGTGCTAAGTTGCTTGATTCGGCCGTGTTGTTCGTGGGTCTGTCCTAGCCGCGTCCACTTTTTTTTTTTAAATAATCCAGCACCCCCTCGGAACTGACACTCAGAGGTCCACTGCCCTGGACGGAGAAGAAAACGGGAGCATCCATTGGTTTGCAAAAAGGAAAATAAAATAAGGAAACGTAGGAACGGATAAGAACTTAGCAAGAGCATCTTTTATTATGAGGAACGAATTTACCCAATTTTGACTCAACTTATAAGTAGGATTTGAAGTACTTCAATCTGCAATTCTAACAGGGTAATTAACAGGAGGAGGAGGAAGAAAGAAGTATAGGGATAAACTCGCCAAAACCATACTAAAATGTTATTTGACATTAGTCTTTGTAGATAAACTAATCATCACACTAATCATAAATTAATCATAACTAATCATAAACTAACCATAATCATAAGCTAATGATCATAATCATAAAGTAATCATCACACTAGTTCCAAACTCAGCAAAAACCTATCTATAGGGAGCTAAAACAATATTTTTAAGTTCTCTGTCTTAACACAAGGTAGAATGTAATGCCATTCAACTACTAGTTAATTTTGCAAAATGTGACGTTTTAGTCTAGTTTTCTAGTTCAGACAGGACTGTCTGAATCTCAAAAGGTCTATTACTCTCTTTGTGAATGAAATCGATCCGAAGTGGCATCCGACATGTTTTATTCACGTTCCATTAAACATCATTACCTTGTCCTATAAGGGAGCCATACACAGAGGGCAAACGATCCTCCTTGTGCAAGTAGAACATTGAGACCCTCTGGGGCACAAAGAAAAATTTCTCTTTTCTGAATAAGAACTAAAAGCAAATTGCTCATCACTTAATTTGGTCATTAACCTCCTCAAGGCTTTATGAAACATTTGAAGAGGAGTCGGTCTGAATGAATTAAATATAAAATTTAGTCCCCTCCCCAAGCCCGATTGACTAAGTTATTTTGTAGATGTAGTTAATATTCTCCATTTTGTCAAAGTACACCTTTCAAAAAGTTAAATGTATGACACTTATACAAATGTAAAAAAAAAAAAGTTGTCCTTCATTTTATTCCGCTCCACATGAGAGAAGATTCAGAGGTGATAAAGACAGAACTTAAGGGAGTTTTGAGGGGGAGGGGGAGGGTACAGGCAGTAGATTTGAGGGATTCTGAAGTGTGTGCACAAACTGTATTCTTGTAGGTGAATTCTGATATATCCATAGCAGATGTATATCAAATATATATATCAGACAAAATTATATAATTTATATATAATTATATTTATGTTAAATTATATATAATTCTTTTCTATATATTTTCAAAATAACATAGAACTCAGTGTGAAAACGGCAAGAAGCAGGAAAAGTGGTGGTGTCCCTTTCTCTTTCTCCTTCCTAAGTATTCTTAGGCGCAGGTGGGGGAGGAATTCGAGCCCACTCGCCACCTCTCCGCCCCGCTCGCGTAACGCAGCGAGCGGAGGGCCTGGGCCGTGCGTGTTCTGAGCCAGCAGGCGGGGCCGGACGCCGCGGGCGCACTGGGCGCTCCGCACTCCCGGACTCGACAGAGAGCCGCGGGAGTCTGGAGACCCGGGTGGGACGGCTCGCAGACTCCCCCAGGAAACGAAAGCGCGCGGGGGCGCCCCTCGGCCGGAGGGGCGGGTCTCCGTGTGGCCGCGCCCCGACGGCCGTGTCGGGCTCCCACCCGGAGGCGCTAGCCCCCTCTTCCACTTTTCTCCGCTGCTTCACTCGCCCCCTGCTGCCCGCTCGCTCCGGGTGGGCTCGGGAGCGGGGCCCTGCTCTCCCGCGGGCGGGAGGAGACCGCGGCCAGG